>NC_056746.1:902372767-902616330 GCF_019279795.1 Protopterus annectens
TTAATTTTTAAACCCCAATTTTTGGAAGGTTTAAAATTTTTTTATTTTGGTACTTGGCCATTTGGAGGTTTCAAACCTTTTTTTCCGGGGCCTTTTTTTTTGGGGGAATAAAAAAAAACCTTTTTAAAGGGTGAATTTGGGTGGCTGTTGAATAAGCTGCAGCTATGACTACCTTTGAGGATTCTTGTTCACCTCACAAACTCTCCTTTACCTCTTGCTGTTTCAGTTGAAGCCAAATACCCAAGAAATTGTCATTTTTCTCACATCTGAAGAGAAGCTTTAAGCATACCTTGTTTTGCCTGTGCCCCCCCCTTACTGGCAACTTAGTTTCGTCTTCTTGCAAAAGATTGTGTGTGGCCCACAGTTTTGAGTTTGCTGTAGCATTGACAATGCCATTGTGTTCTTAGCATGATCAACATAGGCATTTTTGTTAAATTCCTGCATTTGCTGCAGAAATGGCTCCACTTAAAGAGTAAGCTCTCTTTGTAGAGGTCTTGGAGCATGCCTAAATTCCCATAGTGCTGTGGAGTGTCTGTCCATTGGGATAAAGCCTTGCAATGTCTTCCATCTTGTTGATCCCTCATAGAAGACTTGCATCGCTGCTTAGACTTAGACATAGGTTAATGTTAGGTAATGGATGTTGACTGTAAGGGGGCCCTGCTACTATAGGTGCCTGCATGGTATTGGATAAAATGGATGTCTTTCTGGCACAGTCATTTCGTAAGTACTACAGTTAAGGCTTTTCTTTGTGCAGTGACTATACAAAATGGTATTGGCAGTTGTGGCCAAAAACTCTCAGGAGAAGAAATTTGTGTTTTTTGTACTGTGACAGGTCATTTGTTGAACTTCCTGAAGTGGCTTTTATGACTGCAGTTCCTGGAAGTCGCAAGGGGAACACTTCTTACTGATTCTGTCTGAGATGATTGTCCTAGTCAGTGCAGATCAGTCCTGAAGTTCTTTGTGTTTCATTGTTGCAGTCCTGACTGTTGGGATTTCCTGCCATGAAAGCCTTTGGCCAGCGCGAGTACCAGAGAAATTTCTTCCTGCCTCCCAGGCTGGTGGATGCCTATTTTCGGGTGTAAAGGTAGCCAGCCTTCATCATGATACCAGTCTTTTCTTGCTGTGGAGCCCAAAGCTGTATTCAAGTGCATCAGCCGGTCCGTACCAGAATCACCTAGAGCCATATTTACACTGCGGAGTGGCTACCCTGCCACGGCGCGCAGTCTGTGATCTGTGTTTTCCTGTCCTGAGGATACTGCGTACCACAGTAGATGCCCAAAGCGGTTGATCTGTACAACTCTTCTCCCTATAGGGCACCATGTAGTCTGTGATGATGCCCACAGCTCCATTCATTGGTGAGTTTGAGATGGACACACTCAGCATGTTTTTCGGACATGGGAGAAACCCTACTGTGACCATAGGGAGAAAATGCAAACTCTAAACAGGCATTGGTCGATGGTCAGGATCGAACCTTGTGCATGGGAGGCGAAGACCTTGACATTAAGCCATCTGATCTCTCTTGAAGAAGAGTGGCAGCACTTAAAAACAGCATAGGTTCATAGATAGGTACTAGGCTATCTGCCCAAGGGCCTAAGTAAGCCTATCTAACAAGGGTTCCCTGGCTTACACCATCCAAGAAAGTTAATTACCTGTGCCCCTGTCGAGCAGAGCCACAAAAGTGATCCCCGGAGTGTATTTCCTATTTCCCATCCACTCAAGATATTTCTTGAAGAGTGCTATTGAGGAACTTTGCTTGACATAGATGGGTAGTTTGTTCCAGAGTATAGGAAGTCTCTGGGAAGGTAATCTATCCCTTCAGCATGTCCTGATGATTGTGGTGACCAGGTTTAGGTCCCTAGAGCATGTAGCTCAGAGGGATTGGGATTTCTTTAGGTGTAGCATGTCCAACAGCTCTGGGTTTAACATAGCTTTATATGTTAGGTAGAGATCTTCTCTTAGTAGGCGATATGCTACAGAGTAAAGCTGGAGTTTTTTGAGATGGTTAGTGTAGGGCATCTGTTTGAGGCCAGTAATCCTCTTTGTGAGGGACTTCTGTGACCTTTCCAGTTGCTGCAGATGTCTTGTGAGGTACATTCCAAAAGGGGCGTTGTACTCTATAATGTGTCTGAGTGCCGAGTAGAGGGGAACAATGACCTCTTCTTTTTTTCCCCGGATGAGAACCCTTTTGTGATGAGGTGTGCCACATAGAAAGATTTCCTGACTACTGTGGTGATGTGATTATCAAAGGAGAGATTACTGTCCACCTGGTCCCCAAGGTATCGTATCACACATTTGGCGTTATGTTGACTACCATTTATGTGGTAGTTCATGGGTACAGAGTTTTTACCAAAGGGGATGACAATGCACTTTTTGGCATTGAGCTTGAGGCCTTGCCTCTGACACCAGACATCTATCTCAGTGAAGCCCTTCTGTAGGATGTCCACATCATTTGGGGACTCTACTGTGGCTCCTAGTTTGCAGTCATCTGCAAACTTCGTTAGCCAGAGGCCTTCTGTGTTAGGCTTTACTTCAGAGAAGTAGATACCAAACAGCAGAGGTCCCAGGACTGAACCCTGTGGTCCTCCACTTCTCACTGGTTTGAAGTCTGCAACATTTGTAGTGTGGGTTCTGTCAGTGAGCTAGTTGGCAACCCATCTTGTGACGTAGGGATTTATACCTAGTTTAGTGAGTTTAGCTATAATTCCAGAATGGGGGATGGTGTCAAAATCCTTGGCGAGGTCAAGATAGGCTGTGTGAATCATTTTACCCTCGTCTATGACTTTGGTGACTGCCTCAAATAAGTCAAGCAGGTTCAGAAGGCTTGATCTGCTTTTCACAAACCCAAACTGGGTGGGGTCCAGAGTTTGGAGGTTACCAATGTCTTTGTTTGAGTTCCTTGATGATGTGTTCCATGGCCTTGCAGACCAGGCTCTTCAGGCTAATAGGGCGATAGTTCCCAGGATCAGTGGTGGCTCCCCCTTTGTGGAGTGGGATAACTTCTCGCCATTCAGTAGGCACTAAGCCTGACTTGAGACTGACTGAACATGGTGCTTAGATGGTGAGCCAGTTTGTTCTGCAGTTCGAGTAAAACGCAGCCTGGGATGTTGTCCAGTCCCATGGATGCTGCTTTTGGTTTTAGAGAGTGCAGCTTTTACTTGCATAGATGTGATTACAGAGACTCTGCATTCTTCCTGTATAGATATATGGGCCCTTTAGGGAGTGAGAGGGGGGTAAAGTTAACACTGAACCTATCTGCCAGGATGTTGGCAATATCAGTTGGTTCTGTAATTTGTGCTGTAACTCAGATCTGGGTGTTGCCATTGAGATTCCTGACATAGCTATAGAATGCTTTGTGGTTGCCCTTTGAATCAGTGGCGATTTTGTTTTCGTAGCTAGCTTTGGAGGATCTTATAAGGGATCTCAGCTTCTTACTGAGGCTGACCAGGGAGCTCCTCCACTCATGGGATTTTACTCTTTTGCAACAGTTTCTTCCTTCTGTTGTAGTTTGTTTATGGCAGGGGACCACCAGATTGGCTTCCTTTTTTTGGAGGATAGTGTCTTGGTTCTGTTTGGGATAGCACGATCCATGCACTCGTGTAAGTGCTTATAGAGTGCATTTGAGTAGCACTCAGCAGTCGTAACTTTATTGTCCATCTGCATGGGTGTCATGAAGTTCACCACTTCTGTCTTAAGAAGCATGAAGTTGGCTTTGGAGAAATTTTTTACCGTGGTTTCCGTAGTGGTGGGTGGGGGCGGAATGTGGATATCTAGGGTGATTTACCTTATGGTCAGATCTGACTTCAGGTGTGGAACACCAGTCACTCATGTTGGTAATGACTAGGTCTAGGATATTGTTGCCCCTGGTGGGGGGTATGGATAAGTTGATCCAGGGCATTGGAATTTATGAATTCCAGAAAGCGTTGAGCAAAGGAAGTTGGTACATGAGTAGTCTTCCTAGTTAATGGGGTACTTGAAATCGTCCATTATTAGGGTGAACCCTAATATTTTTCAGTACATCAAGAAAAGAGGAGTGGGAATACCTGGGGCATGGTTGGTGATCTGTAGCAAGCTACAGTTTGGATTGCTGATGTTCTTCATGTTTCACTGTTGCAATCATTACATTTGGGTTATCTGCTTGCAGGTAGCCCTCAGTCGGCCTGCTTAACAAGGTCTTGGGTCCTCTGTTGGTTGCTGTCCCTTCTTCCATGATGTCAGGTCGTTAGGGGTATAAAACATGCAGCCGACGCCATTACATCAGTCTTTCTTTCCGTGCGGTGCTCGAAGCAGAAGCAGTTTGCAAGTGCCGGTCAGCCTGAAATTTTCGATGTCCTTCAAGAATGCAACTGCAGCCATAACATATGGGTTGTCCTGCCTCAGGCAGCCCTCGGTCGGCCGGATTCCAAAGTCTGGGTCCGACGGCTGATGTCGCATTTCTGTCCGACGTCAGAGCGGCTGGAGTACATAAGCATCAGCAGACGCCATTTTCTTCAGTCTTTCTTGCCGCGCGGTGCCCGAAGCAGAAGCAGTTTGCAAGTGCCGGTCGGTCAGCTCCTGTATTCTTCGAATCCGGAGTCATCAAAAAAGCTAACTACCCCGTTGGGGACCTTTCTTGCCTCAGCCGATGTCAGAAATTACTGAAAAAGTTAACAATTGTCTGTCTTGTGGTAAACAATACCTCATAAGGATTTCCACTCTTACTGTCTTCCTTGCCTTGGCCCAGACCACGACGTCTCGGCCTGTGTAGCCTGTGCTCGCTTCAATAAGGGCACTCTTAGGCGCCGGGCGGAGTTCGCTGTTGACTTTTTCGGCGATAAATTTGCTTATACAATGCCGTCAGAACTTCCGACATCGCAGACTCCTAAGAAACGAAAAGACCGGGACCGACATCCTCGGCCCGCATCTTCCACCTACTCCACGCCAAAACCTACCGCGAGTGCTCCGGTTCCCCCTGAGACGGTTATTTCACCGCTCCGAACCGAAGACACCGCTTTACCGACACCTCCGATACTGGAGGCCACACCGACGCCAGTTATAGATTTTCCTCCGGATACTGAAACCGAGGAAATGCCCGAGACCATTGCTGTAGATAAGGTCACTCCTGCACGTGGAGCTGCTAGGCCTCCTATGGCCATGTCTATTAAGGCCTACACACGTGCTAAGGCAGCCAGCAAAACCAAGCACCTTACTGCTAAGGCCTTACCTCAGCCTACTCCTGAAACACAAATCATGACTATGGCCGCAGACTTAATTTCCATGATTAGAGGTTCACAGGCCCATCCTGAGAGAGGATCCCAGCCTTCTCCTGATAAGAGGCCCCGGGTTGAACCCTCTGACCCTATCCCTTCAGATGAAGATTCTGAGGACTCTGTTCACTCCGATGGCCAGGAAGAGCCTTTCCAGACCTATGAGGACTCGGATGCAGAGGATTCCATCCCCTCGCCCCCCGAGGATATTTCTTTTGGGGAAGTTCTGCATACCATGAGGGAACATTTTAAGTGGCAAGGCCAGGAATATTCTGATTCCAGAAAGCGCCTTCGAACCTTCCTTATAAAGCCCCAACACAGGCCCCTGGCTATACCTCCTGTGCTTGATGTTTTGGATGACCTATACTCTGACTCCAGTGTTACCCCGAGTACTCTTCCTCCTGCCCCAGCCAAGCCAGACAGATATTATAGGGTCCCAGAAACACATTCTCATTTCTTTAGGGCCCATGCTGTTGATTTAGAAACTATTTCTCAGGGACCTAAAGGGGTTTCAGCATCCACCTCCAAAAATCCCTTGCCTTCCAACAGGGAAGCTAGGTCATTAGAGAGATGGGGGAAAAGGTCTACACCTCCACTACTTTATCTATGAGAGCTCTGAATTGCCTCTTTCATATGTTTCAATATCAGGATTACCTGTTAGATGATTTACAGAAAACATTGGCCTCTCCTGAACCTTTAGACAGGAAGTCTTTGCAAGAAGCTGTACATAATTCTCTGCAAGTCAGCAATCACTTTCTGCAGTGTGGATATGATGCATTGGAAGCTTCATGTAGGGCAGCTATGACAGGGGCGGTCATTCGTAGACATGCATGGTTAAAAGAACAACCTCTACCAGATCATGTTAAGGCAAAACTTCTTGATGCACCTTTGGAAAAGAACAAGCTTTTTGGTACTAATGCTAAAGATGTGTTAAAGTCCATAGAGGAAAAAGCAAAATCAGTTCAGACGGTCAAAGATTTCCTCCAGGTTCAGCCGCCCAGATTCAGCAGGAATTGGCCTTCTAAAAACTGGTCCTTTTCTAATCCTGAAAGATTGCAAAGGGGTAAAAACAGGCGTGGCCGAGGAAGAGGACAATACAGAGGTTCTTACAGGGGACGACAGTGGCAACCAGCAAACCAAAGAAGTGACACAGGGGTCTCCCCTGCCCCACAGGGACAATCTCAATGACTTTCCTCTACTTCCGCTGACCAAGGAGCAAATAGAAGCTCCCTTGGGCGGAAAATTATCTCTGTTTTCAGACAATTGGCACAGATTGACAAAGGACAAATGGATTTTGGACATTATAGACCAAGGTTACAGTTTCCACTTTCATACCTTACCAAGAAAAGGCATGCCAAACCTACCACAAAACCAGAGGGCAGAGGCTATCAAGCATATTTCTCTGCTTGCTCAGATCAAAGCCATAGAAAGAGTTCCACAACAAGGACAGGGGTTTTACTCAAGACTGTTCCTTGTTCCGAGAAAAGAAACTCAATGGAGACCAATACTGGATTTGTCCGCATTAAACACTTTTCTCATAGTACCAAAGTTCAAAATGCTGACTCTACAGCAACTCCTTCCCATGCTGGGCAAGGGGTCTTGGCTGATTACTCTGGACCTCAAGGAGGCATACCTGCATGTCCCTATCAGACACAGCTGCAGAAGATACCTCAGATTTCTTGCAAGGCCAGAGCATTATCAATTCTCAGCATTGCCATTTGGCTTATCTACTGCACCCAGAGTATTTACAAAATGCCTGGCTTCAGTAATTGCTCATTGCAGGCTCCAGGGGATCCAAATTTACCCATACCTGGACGACTGCTTCATACAAGCGGACGACAAATTGATTTTGCCAAAAAACTTGAACTATGTCATACAATTGCTACAGGCTCTGGGATACACAGTCAACTTCCAAAAGTCAAGACTTCAGCCATCCCAGCAAATAACCTTCTTAGGAGCCAATCTAGACACAGCCTCTCAAATGGCCTACCTGACAGAAGACAAGCAAGAGAAGTTAACTCATTTCAAAGGTTTGGCAAAACTCACCCAGATGACTGCAAGGGGATTCCTACAGGCCCTGTGTTACATGGCATCCTGCATTCTCCTGGTTCCATTAGCAAGACTACACATGAGAAAGCTTCAATGGTACCTAAAAAGCCTATGGTCTCAGCACAGCAACAACCTAGAGACAACCATACCGCTCATTCCATGCCTACAAAAGGAATTCCTATGGTGGGCCTCGGTAAGCCAGGCAAACACAGGTATGTCATTCAAAAAACCTCAGATAACACAGACCATGACCACAGACGCCTCAGACCTTGGATGGGGGCGCATGGAGGGCAGATGTATACAAGGACAATGGTCTCCAAAGGAAACACATCTACATATAAACCAAAAGGAAATGCTGGCAGTAATGTATGCCATCGAGGCCTTTCGACAACAACTTCAGCAAGGCCATCTACTGATTTGGACAGACAACACCACTGTGATGTGGTACATAATCAAGCAAGGGGGCACCCATTCCTACCCCCTTTGCAGACTGACAATGAATCTTTGGGAAAAATCACTGAGCCTAAACATACAGTTGCAATCCCAGTTACTTCCAGGCAAAGACAATGTGCTGGTGGACAGCCTAAGCAGGAATTTCATAGATCCACACGAGTGGAGGTTACATCCGAAAATCTTCACACAACTCACCTCGACATGGGGCAGGCCAGAAGTAGACCTATTTGCCTTCCACCTCAACCATCATCTACAAAAATTCTGTTCAAGGACAAACCATCCACAAGCTTAGAAAATAGTTGCTCTTTCATTCAACTGGAACTTTCTAAAAATCTATGCATTCCCACCTCTGCCACTGATGACCACAGTATTACTAAAGATCAAAGCAGAGAGGCCCAAGGGGATCCTAATAGCTCCAGGCTGGCCAAGACAACACTGGTACCCACTACTACGGAGCATATGTCACAACAAAAAGTGGGCCCTTCCCCAATGGCCCCTACTTTTGACTCAACACAACTTCAAAACAGTGCATCCAAACCTTCAGACACTGCAGCTAACAGCCTGGGAGATCCCATGAATAACCTCAATCTATCTCTCTCCAAGGAAGTTCAGCGGATATCAATAGAAGCTCGAAGACCATCCACCAGAAAGGTTTACTTAGCAAAATGGAAGAGATTCAGCATTTGGAATACCAGCAAGGGACATGATGCATCATTATTGAATATCCCACTCATCCTGGAATATTTGGCAGATATGCTACAGAATGGACTCTCATATTCTTCCATAAAGATACATGCTTCAGCTATCTCAGCTAGATATAACACTGATCCACCTGTGTTTTCACATCCTTTGTTAAGGCAATTCCTCAGGGGAATCAAGAACATTAAGCCACCAAGAAAGGCTCCAGTGCCAGCTTGGGACCTCAACTTTGTCCTAGAAAAACTGACTCTACTTCCCTTTGAGCCAGCAGCTTCAGTGGACTTACAATGTTTATCATGGAAGACAGCTTTCCTGTTGGCAATTACCTCAGCAAGTAGGGTTTCGGAACTACAGGCCCTAATGGCAACACCACCGTTCATAATCTTTCACATAGGGTCTCCTTAAGAACCAACCCTAATTTTATGCCAAAGGTGGTATCTAGGGTTTCTTTAAATCAAGCTATTCACCTGCCTACTTTCTTCCCCAATCCGGAGAGCAAAGGGGAAAGACTGTTGCATACCTTGGACATTCAAAGACAACTTCGCTACTACCTGGACAGAACCAAGACCAGTAGGAAGTCTGATCAGCTCTTTGTAGCTTACGCCCCTGGAGTACAAGGAAGAGCAATTTCCAAACAGACTATTTCAAAATGGATTGGACATTGCATCAGATTTTGTTATTCCTTCCATGGGAAGAATGTTCCAGACAATGTCAGACCACACTCCACCAGAGCTACAGCCACCTCTACAGCATTCTTAAGAGGCGTGCCTACAAAAGACATTCTAGAAGCTGCTACATGGAGCTCTGTGCATACATTCTCCAAACACTACAATCTCCCTTTATATTCCAGATCCAGAGCAGGCTTTGCTTCGGCAGTCCTGCAGGGTTTGATTGCCACACCATCTCTTTCCTAGAGCATTCCTCCTCCCCCAGCTAAGCTATGGTATTCAACCCATATGTTATGACTGCAGTTGCATTCTTGAAGGGCATAGTGCAGTTTTGTACCTACCATAAATGTAGATGTCCGATAGATATGCAACTGCAGTCGGATTTTCCCTCCCTCCATACCCCTCTATGCCTTGGGTCCACTCCTATCCCTGTTTCTCTTAGCTGGGGATATCTGTTATGGTGTATCTGTTTATTGCTTACTTATTTGTCTGGAATCCTGTTTTTGTCTTCCAATTTGATTACAGCCTTCCTTGGAGGGCACCTGGCATCTGGGGCAAGAAACACTGAAGAAAATGGCGTCGGCTGATGCTTATGTACTCCAGCCGCTCTGACATCGGAGAGAAATGCGACATCAGCCGACGTCGGACCCAGACTTTGGAATCCGGCCGACCGAGGGCTGCCTGAGGCAGGACAACCCATATGTTATGACTGCAGTTGCATATCTATCGGACATCTACATTTATGGTAGGTACAAAACTGTACTTTTTCAAGTTTCAGAATCAAAGTCTTCAACTTAAAGCGAAGTACCCCGTTGGGGAAACTTTTTCTTGCTCCTTACCGATGTCAGTAAAAGTTAATAATTGCATTACTTGTGGAAAGCAAATACCTCATAAAGATTTTCATTTGCACTGTATTCCTTGCCTAGGTCCTGACCACAACGTACCTTGCTGTCGGTTTTGTGCTTTATTTAATCAGCGCACTATATGTCGTCGGTACATTTTTGCCTCTAAATATTTCTCTTCTCTATTTAATTATCCAGAAATGACGTCGGTTAGCCAAGCGACTACTGGAATTCCGAAAAAACGCAAAGAAAGAGACAGGCCGTCTAGGTCCAAAACTGCCAACGATGCTTTTCCTAAGCCAGTCGCCAGTTCACCGGTAATCGGGCGCTTTCGCAGCCCCTGATACCTGCTACTTCTGACTCGCAGGCCTCTACTGAGACCCATTTGGAGTCCAGTATGCCGTGAGATGCTTCACCTATGGAACTCGTGGATGTCTCTACCTTGGATGGGTCTGGAGCCGCTGTGCAGGCACCGGCTTCTGAGGGTGTATTCAGGCCTACAGACTTGCATATTAAACTGACTCCACCTGCTATATTAAGGCCTAAATCTCAATCTATGTCTATAGAAACGACGCCCAGGCCACATGTTCAGGCCCCTATGCCTAAAAAACAAATGATCAAAATTGCTGATCTTATTTCTCTAATCAGGGGTAGTCAACCCCCCCCCCTTCTAAGAGGCCTAGGGCTGAGTTTTGACTATGAATCTTCTGATCAGGACTGTTTCTTCTAATTCTTCCAGTGACCCTGATTTGTCCGTACTTACTTATGAAGATTCTGATGCAGAGGATTCTATTCCCTCAGCTTCCCCCCTGAGGACTTTTCTTTTGGGGAACCTTTACATACCTTAAGGGAGTATTTCCATTGGGAGAGTCAGGAATTTTCTGAATATAAAAAGAGGCTTAGGGATTTCCTTCTACCTCAGCATAGGCCTTTGGCTATACCTCCTGTACTAGACATTGTTGATGTGTTTGCGGAATCCAGTACGGCCCCTGATTCTCTGCCTCCGGCTCCTAGTAAACCTGACAGATACTACAGGGTTCCTGAGTCCCACAATTTCCTTTTCAAAAATCCTGATGTGGATCCAGAAACCATTTCTCAGGGGACCAAGGGCATTAAGGCTTCTACTGCTAAAAATCCTACCCCTTCTGATAGAGACTCCAGGACACTGAATAGATGGGGTAAAAAGGTTTATACTTTTGCAAACTTGGCAGTCACGGCTTTAAACTGTCAATTTCATATGTTAAACTATCAACAGCATATTATTGGACTGCTTAAACAGAAAATTATGTTGATTTCTGACTGTGTGGAAAATAAAGATACACAGGATTTATTGCATTCTGCCTAAGCTGGAAAACATACTTTGCAATGTGGTTTTGATTCTTTAGAGGCCTCTTGCAGAGCTGCTGTTACTGGGTCTGTGTTTAGAAGGCATGCTTGGCTTAAGGAGCAATCTCTGCCTGGTCATGTTAAAGCAAAATTGTTGAATGCTCCTTTAAATCAGGACCGCCTGTTTGGCAATAAGGCTGAAGAAGTTCTAAAAAAGATGTAAGACAAAGCTAAATCTATGCAAACTGTAAAATATTTCTTACAAGTGCAACCTCCAAGATTTAGTTGGCACTGGCCAACTAAGGATTGGTCCTTTCCAGCTAATTCCAGATCCACTCAAGCCAAACCCAGGCTCACCAAAAACACTAGGTTTCAGTCCCAAGGGACTCTTAGAACTAAGCAATGGGGGGGGGCCTTCACTTCCAAATCTGGAAATAACAAGACACCCCCCCTAATGGTAAACAATCTCAATGACTTTCCTTCAAAATTACCAAGCACTTAACTTTTAGCCACCCCTTTTGGGGGAAAGATTGCTGTTCATGCAGAAAACTGGGAACTCATAACCCAGGACAAATGGGTTTTAAATAGTGTCCCAGGGATACATATTTCATTTCCACATGTTGCCAACACCAAACGGGTCGCCAGACCTGCCCCCAAGTCAGTGGGCAGAAGCTCAGCAACAAGTACTTTCCCTCTTAAACATGGGGGCTATTCAACCGGTACCAGAAGAGGAAAAGGACGAGGTTTCTATTCCATGCTTTTCCTGGTACCCAGAAAAGACAAATCATGGCATCCAATTCTGGACCTGTCTACTCTAAACACCTTTCTGGATATTCCAAAATTCAAGATGCTGACTCTACCAGTTACTTACTATGCTAGGCAAAGATGCCTGCTTGGCAACTCTAGATTTAAGAGGCTTACCTGCATATCCCAATCAGGGAATGTTGCAGAAGATACCTACGCTTCAAAGCTGGCTACTTGCATTATCAGTTCTCTGCACTGCCCTTTGGCTTGTCTGCTGCACCCAGAGTCTTCACAAAGTGCCTGGCTCCAGTAATTGCATTTTGCAGGCAAAGAAATATTCAAATATATCCATACCTGGAAAATTGTCTAATTCAGGCAAAAAAACAGGCCATACTTCTAAATCACCTGGCGTTTGTAAAAAGGGTTCTAACTTGTCTAGGGTACACCATAAACGAAAAGAAATCACAACTGGTACCCTCTCAACAGATTACATTCCTGGATGCAAGCTTAAATACAACTGCCCAGATGGCTTTCCTCATGCCAGAAAAGCAAATTCATTTGGTAACTTACTTCAAACAAGTGGCCACAAAAACTCTGCTATCTGCAAGACAAATATTGGAAGCCTTTGGGTTCATGGCCTCCGGCATTCTTCTAATTCCATATGCAAGACTGCATATGAGGAAACTTCAATGGTACTTAAAAAGTCTATGGAGTCAACATTTGTCACAGCCTGGAAAAAATTATTCCTATCTTACCTTGCCTATGCCTGGAGTTCCAATGGTGGGCAGAGGCCTGCCACCAAAACAAGGGACTGCCATTCACATGACCCCCTGTCGCCCAAACCCTAACTACAGATGCATCAGTCTATGCATGGGTGGCTCACCTGGTAGGGAATTGCATTCAGGGCAAATGGAGCCCAACTGAAATACACCTACATATCAATCAAAAAGAAATGTTAGCTGTACAGAATGCTCCTACAGCCTTCAAGGACTACATTCATCCAGGGCAACTAATGGTAAAGGCGGACAACACCACGGTTATGTGGTACATAAGCAGGGGAGTACACATTCCTACCCCCTCTGCAGACTAGCCATGGCATTGTGGAACACTGCCTTGAGCTACCAAGTGCAACTACAAGCTCAATTCCTTCCAGGAAAACTGAGTACACTGGCAGACATACTAAGTAGAAATCTCATGGACCCACACAAGTGGAAACTGGAACCACGGATTTTCAACATGTTGACAAGCAAATGGGGGAGCCCAGACATTGATCTATTTGCCTCCCCCCCAGAACTACCAGTTGAACAAATTTTGCACAAGGACTCCTCACAAAAAAGCCTGGAAAGTGGATGCTCTGTCCTTCAGTTGGAAAAATCTATCAGTCTACGCCTTTCCCCCTCTGTCTCTGCTCTCCATAGTTCTGCTAAAAGTCAAAAAAGACAAACAAAAAATGACTGGCCACACCAACACTGGTACCCACTCTTGCGCAGTGTCACAAATATCTCCATGGCACCTGCCTCAGACACCTTCCTTGCTGTCTCAGCAGGAGAACCAAATTCTGCACCCTCCGCTCCCAACATTGAACCTTGCAGCTTTGCTAATCACTTAAATTCACTCTTAGCATCCCTCAGCTGTCCTGTGATGGGATGTCATCTTGGAGGCAAGAAGACCTAGTACTAGAAAATTTTATGCTGACAAATGAAAAAGATTCTATGCCTGGAACCAGTCTTTAGGGATGAGCACAGCGGCGCCCAATTTACCTCAGATTTTGCAATACTTAACTGAGATGCTTCACAAGGGCCTGTCTTTTTCCTCTTTTAAAATCCACGCTTCCGCTATTTCAGCTCACTGTAACACAGAACCACCCCTGTTTTCTCATATCCTGCTCAAGCAGTATCTCAGAGGGGCGAAGAACGTGAGACCACCCTGGAGAGCTGCTTCACCTGCCTGGGACCTCAACTTTGTTTTGGAAAAGCTCAGTTTACCTCCTTTCGAGGCAGCTGCTACTGCAGATTTAAAATTTCTTTCTTGGAAAACAGTCTTCCTATTAGCAATCACTTCAACTAGAAGGATATCTGAATTACAGGCCCTTATGGCAGTGGAGCCTTTCATCATTTTTCATGCAGACAGGGTATCTCTGAGGACCAATCCATCCTTCATGTCCAAGGTGGTTTCCAGTGTGGTTCTTAACCAATCCATTCATTTGCCAACCTTCTACCCAATCCACACAACAAAGGGGAACAGATTCTGCATTCCTTGGACGTGCACAGACAACTTAGATTTTACTTGGACAGAACTAAATTTCAAAGAAAATCTAAACAATTGCTAGTGGCATTTGCTGCTGGGGCAGAGGGTAGGCTATTTTGAAACCAACCATTTCTAAATGGGTAAGCCATTGCATTCATTTCTGCTATAAGCACTATGGAAAACCTATTCCCTAGGGGATCCGATCTTATTCCAACAGGGCTGCATCTACTTCTGCAGCCTTTGTTAGAGTTGTTCCTACCAGGGATATTCTAGAAGCTGCTACCTGGAGTTCAGTGCATACTTTCACCAAGCATTATCATTTACCAATTTTCTCTAAATCCAGAGCTGGCTTTGCCACTGCTGGCTTGCAGGGCCTTAATGCTGGTCCTAATGCTGTATAAATTCCTCCTCCCAACCATAGCTTTTGGAATCTACCCAAATGTAATGACTGCAACAGTGAAACATGAAGAACATAACACAGTTGTGTACCTTTACCATAAATGTGGATGTTAGAGTATATTCACTGTTGCAGTCCTGCTTACCCTTCCTCCAGCCCCGTTTTTCTCTTACTATACCTCTACTTTCTTTTATTATGCTTAAAAGCCTTTTTGGTGTATTTGCTTTTGGTTGGAGGTATAGTTTTGTGTTAATTTTATTTGCTCCCCATTTTTGGCGCACCTGACATCTGGGGCAAGAAAAACTGATGTAATGGCTTCGGCTTCATGTTTTCTACCCCCGACGACCTGACTTCATGGAAGAAGGGATAGCAACCGACGCAGGACCCAAGACTTTAATCAGGCCGACTGAGGACAACCTGCCAGCAGATTACCCATATGTAATGACTGCAACAGTGAATACACTCTAACATCTACATTTATGTTAAGTGTACACAACTGTACTTTTTGCCCAGGGTTAGTTGCACATGGTTAACCTCGGATGCATTATCCTGTGCGACTAGCCTGGAGGTGTGGATATCCTTAATGAATGTGGACACACCTCCGCCTTTGGTGTTCTGGTCCAGGTTAGATGGCCGTAAAGTGTGGTATGAGTTATAGCCTGGTTCATAGGTTCATACTAGGCTATCTGCCCTAGGGCATTTATAAGCCTAGCCAGAATGTGTTTGGCTTTCGCCACCCATTTTAAATTTATTTTGCTATGCCCTTTTTCGAGGTTAGTATACTGTGCCTCTGTCTAACAGTGACACAGAAATAATACCCGGGGTAAACCTACGATCTCCCATCCAATCATCAAGATTCCCCTTGAAGCGAGTCAATGAGGGACTCTGCCTAACCTGGACTGGGATTTTATTCCAGAGTGAAGGGAGAATCTGGGTTATGAATCTGTCCCAATGGTAATGCAGGGATGCTCTCTAGAGCCAGTTGCACATGGATAACCTCGGATGTGTTATCCTGTGCAACTAGCCTGGAGGTGTGGATATCCTTAATGAATGTGGACACACCTCTGCCTTTGGTGTTTTGGTCCAGGTTAGATGGCCGAAAAGTGTGGTATGAGTTATAGCCTGGTAATGCAGGCATGCTCTCTACAGCCTTGAACCAAGTCTCAGTCACTGCACAGATATCTATGTTCTCCATTTTAAGGAGTGCCTTGAGTGAGTGCATTTTGAGATGTAGACTTCTAGCACCGAGTAGCATTATCCTCAGTTTTTGCATGCCTGTTCCTGTTATGACGGTGAATTTGTCATTTGAACCTTGCCTAAAAACATCACTATAGGGGCAGCAAGAGCCTTAGCCAGTATCCAGAATCGTAGGGCTGACAGGTGCAGGCCATCTCTGGCAAAGCATTGTGACCAGTTGACCATGTCGTCCCAGGCAGACAGATACTGGATCCCCTTAGAATGACACCAGAAGCTTGGCCAATAGTTGAAGTCAATCATTTTGTCCTTGTACTGCGGTATTATTTTAGGCGATGGTAGGATGCTATTCTGGGCTAGGGTCATACCTGCCTGGGCTACAAGTTCAGAGAGCTCTTCCATGTGTCTTTTCATGTAGTCCAGAGAGGTACATCTCTGGTCATTCACACCAACATGGACAATGACAGTCATATTTGAACTTGTTATGCAGTGACCTGAGTGCGTGGGTTATGTGGTGGATCCTGGCACCCAACAGGCAGCCGACAGTAACCTTCTCCTTGATGATCTCCGTGTTTCACTGTTACAGTCATTACATTTGGGTAATCTGCTGACAGGTTGCCCTCAGTCGGCCTGAATATCAAAGTCTTTGGTCCTGCGCCGGTTGCTGTCTCCTCTTCCATGATGCCAGGTCGTCAGGGGTATAAAACATGCAGCCAATGCCATTTTATTCAGTCTTTCTTGCCGCGAGGTGCCTGAAGCAGAAGCAGTTCGCAAGTGCCAGTCAGCCGACTCCAAAAATTTTCGCATTTGAGTGTCAGAACTAAAGTCATCAATTAAAGCTAAGTACCCCATTGGGGAAACTTTTTCTTGCTCCTTACTGATGTCAGTAAAAGTTGATGTTAAGTTGTCAATCTCGCCTTCATTCTTGCTGGATGGGGCTCCGACTCGGCACTTGCTAAGCTCGAGAGCTAATTTTACCAGCTCGAGGCAACCCTATATCCCATGATGCAAGGCGGAGACTACCCAGATCTCGTTTGCAGCTTCGCTAACGAGGTGCCTTCTTTTACCAGCTCCAGGTAAGTGAATAGATTTGAGACTTTTCATTTACCCCCCTTTAAATTTATATATATTTTTGTTTTTTGTTAACCTTAACGACTTGCTTTAACCCTATTCCTGTTAGTGTTCCCTTTTTTTCGAGTTATTTATTCCCTTTCCCTAGTTAGGCCTTAGGCCTTCCCCTCCTTAAATTTTTTCCTGTCAGGGATTGTTTGTGTATGACTGTGTTATCTCTGTTTATTTTAATTTGTTGGATTGGGTGTTTTTGTGTGTGTGTTACTGTATTGTTTCCTCGACACAGTTATGTCGAAGGACACTAAGGTCTCAGGCTTCAAGAAATGTGACTCGTGCTGTCAGAAGATGTCTCTGACAGACGGTCACACTTCTTGTGTTTATTGCCTGGGACCTTTGCACCTGCAGGACTCTTGAGTTTGTCATGCCTTCAGCCCAAGAGTCCTGCAGGAGCGAAGAAATAAGCTAATATTAAGGGGCTTATTAAAGCCAGAGAGCTCCCCGACTAAGTCGGTGCCGGGGAAGCCCTCGAAACCTGTTAAGCCTTCGGCTGAGAGTTCCAAGCCGTCTGGTTCACCCTCACCAGGGTCGAGATCGGCTCTGGCTGGAGCCGATCCTTCCACCTTACCAGTCTCAGTATCGGCTCCATCCGGTGCCGATACTGCCCAATCCAGACATTCAGTGTCTGCTCTGGCTGGAGCCGACGTATCTTCAGCTCCGTTGGCTCCATCAATCTCAAAAAAGAGATCTCGATCCCCTTCAGTAGAGTCCATACGTTCGGCTCCGAGATCACCCTTGCTCTCGGAGCAGAGCCATCAGAGCCGTTCTTCTCGGTTGTCCAGGCTGTCTGATCACGACCACGAGAGAGTGGTGAGTAGACTATTAAAGTCTCAGGCATTGGCCCAAATACTCCATAGCCCATCTCAACAGACTGTAGCTGTTTCACATCCACCAAACCCTCCTCCTTAGACTCTCTTACAGAGCTCGGAGCCGGAGCTCCTCGGAACCGTCACCGTTGTAGCTTCGGAGCCGATACCACCTCTTTCGGCTCCGTCGTCCTCTGCTCCGATTTCCTCCTTGAGGCCTTCATTGGAGGGATCCGGGCATCTGGTCTCTCTCGTCGGCTCCGAGGGGGTGAGTGGCATCAGACCCTTGTCTGACCCCGTTCTCCCTCTCGGAGCTTCGGCGTTGGTGAGCTCGGCCCCGACATCTGCCTCTGAGTCTTCCCTCTCGGTGAGGCCTGGGGTTCCCATCTCTTCGGAGCGGGAACTTTCTGGTCTCTCTGACGGGGGAGCCTTCGAGGTGATGAGGAGTGTACTAGCCCCTGGGCAGTTCCATCAGCTCCTCCCACTACAGTGTCTGCTGACGTCTTTTCCCATTCTCTTGCTCCCGGACCCAGAGATCCAACGCCTCAGGTTTCCCCATTCGGAATATCTTCCTCTTACGAGGCTTCTCCTGATCCATCAGGTAAACCCCCGCGTAAGAGGACATGTAAGAGGAAACATCTAGACTCCCCGGAGTCTACTACATCAGATACTGACCTGGATGAGTTGGAGGGATCCCCAAGGTCCTCCTCTGAGGATGTCTCATTCTCAGACATCCTTGAACTCCTTAAGCAGAGGGGGAACAACTGGCCCTCCCTTAATCCTTCCGAGGACGAGTCAGTATACCTGGAGGCGTTCGGATCTCGACCTTCCACCTCCTGGGTGTCTCCGCCTTTCGACCCTCTTATGGAGGTAGTGGCTCGGAAGGCGTGGATGGCTCCGGATTCGGTGGAACCTATCCCTAGGAGGCCTTCAAAATTCATTACGGCCCCACAAGATAGACAATATTTAACAAAGGGTGTCCCAGTTGATGCCATGGTGGTGGCTGCTGCCACCAAGAAGGAACTAGCTGATCCTTCAGTACCTGTCCATCCTCCTAACAAGGATTCTAGGACTATGGACAGGTACGGCAAGCGGATTTTTTCTTCAGCGACTTTTGCCATGAGATCGCTGAACTACTTATGCCACTTCACCCGCCTTCAAAGAGATGTTCTTAAAGAGTTGGGAGAAGTTTTACAGGATCAGTCAGCTGCTGGGTCTCAGGATAAGATTAGCTCACAGCTAGGAATCCTTAACTCCATTGTTAACTCCTGTATGCGGCTCATTTCTTATGCAGCCGATGGAGCAGTAGGCGCAGGCACAGGAGTGGCTTTAAGGCGTCAGTCCTGGATGCGGCTTTGTAATTTTGCAGACCCCTTCAAGGCGTCCTTCACAAACTCCCCCCTTGATGGTTCGACGTTGTTCGGACCTCAAGTGAAAGACACTTTGACTAGATGCGAACAAGATGGCAAGACTCTTTCTGCCGTAGGAGTCCGTTTCTCCACCCCTTCAAGACCTTACCCCAAAGGACAGAAGGGAGGGAAAATGTGGTTCCACAAATCTCAAGGAGTCACGCCTGACGCATGAAGTCAGCTTACCCCCAGAGGCAGAGGGGGTAACAATAATAGACGCCGCCCTAGGGGCAGAGGGGGTCCGCAGAATCAAGGTAGCAGAGAGTCTCTTTCTGACAAACCCTTCCAGCATCCCTGAGATGTTGCCAGATTGTCCGCCTTCGGAGGCAGTCGGGGGAAGATTATCGCTGTACCCAATAGCCTGGCCTTTCTCAAGACAAATGGGTACAGTCAAACCCCAATTCAACAAAAGGGAACCCTTCCAGACGTTCCACCCGGTCTAAGGGAACTAGCAGTACTAGAAATATCAAAACTGCTAGTAAAAAGAGCCATCTAACCAGTCCCAGCGGACCAAATAGGATCCGGAATCTACTCAAGGTTCTTTTTAGTTCCAAAAAAGACAGGGGACTGGAGACCAATATTAGATCTGAGCAAACTCAACAAGTTTGTAAAGAAATCAAGATTCTGGATGGTCATGCTTCAGTCCATTCTGCCCTTTCTGGGCAAGGACAATTGGATGTGCTCGATAGATCTTCAGGATGCGTACTATCACATAAAAATTCACAGGCACACCAGAAGATTTCTCCGCTTTCGGCTGGGGACCAGTCACTTCCAAATCAGAGCCCTGCCCTTTGGACTCACTACAGCCCCCAGAGTGTTCACCAAATGTATGGCAGTGGTTACGGCTCACCTGAGACGTCAAGGATTCCAGGTGTTTCCATATCTAGACGACTGGCTCCTCACTGCCACCACCAGGCATCAGCTTCTCCAAGCCAGAAATTACACCATTCACATTTGCAGAGGGCTAGGAATTTTTATAAATTTCGAAAAATCTGCCTTTTCGCCTTGTCAATCTATTACTTTTATAGGCGCAAGATTGGACACCGTACAACTTTCAGCAAAGTTAACAAACCAAAGGATCTTGGACATTCAAAGACACGTCCAGGTGATTCTTCTCCACAACAAAATTCAGGCCAGATTTGCTCTGAAGGTATTGGGTCTTATGGCGGCCGCCATAACACTTCTTCCCCTTGCCCGCTTTTACATGCGTCTTCTACAATGGATGCTATTCACCCAATGGTCTTTTCAACAACTTCCCATGCGTCACGAGATCATAGTAACTCCAACTTGCAAAAGGCATCTGACTTGGTGGATATCGTCCCCTCAAATCCATCAAGGCAGACCTTTTGTTCCTCTTGCCCCGGTTACATCGGACTCCTCCCTGATCGGGTGGGGGGGGGGCATTATCAGGGCAGAATGGTCCATGGCACTTGGCAACCTTTCGAGTACCATCTGCACATAAATGTCCTGGAGATGAGAGCGGTGTTTTTAACGTTGCAAGCCCTCAACGACTCTCTTCCCCTGGGAACTATTGCAATCCAAACGAACAATATGTCCGTAGTGTGGTATATAAACAAACAGGGCGGAACCAAGTCCTATCCACTGTGTCGAGAGGCTCTCAGACTTTGGCAATGGGCAATCTCCTCTCACCGGTTTCTGATAGCAACGCACATCCCCGGGAAATCCAACATCGTAGCGGACAGATTGAGCAGAGCTATTCTCATGCCTCACGAGTGGTCTCTCAAACAATCAGTGACGGAAGAGATTTTTCATAAGTGGGGCCTTCCTTGCTGCGACCTTTTGGCTACACCTCAAAACAGCAAATGCCCAGACTTCTCTCTTCCCCCTTCCAGGCCATCCCCCCAGAGACGCTCTAACCCAAGATTGGCCCCGGGGACTTCTTTATGCTTTTCCCCCTTTTCCGCTGATACCTCAGCTAATTCAGAAAGCAACCGCTTTGAGAGCCAAGTTGATTCTCATTGCCCCTTATTGGCCTTGACAGATATGGTTTCCGTTCCTACATCATTATCTCTTGGTACAGCCATGGCATCTGGACCCGGTTCCAGATCTTCTGACCCACCAGTCGGGTCAACTGCACCAATCCATACCTTCTCTCAACCTCACTGCTTGGTTGCTCCACTTCCATCCTTAGCCAGGCTTCCTATGATTTCTAATCCTGTCCGAGATATCATAGTAGCTTCCCTAAAATCTTCTACCAGAAAGATTTACACTAGTAAATGGCGACGTTTCTCTTTCTGGGCAAAAGCTAGGAACATAGACCCCTATACTGCTCCAATTCATTCGGTATTGGACTTCCTAGCTGAGATTTTTCATTCAGGATCCTCCTCTTCCACAGTGAAAGTTCAACTGGCAGCCATTTCAAATTTTCATATGGGCCTTTTGGACCACAACATTGTCACATAAACTTTGCAAGGCATTCCTTCGAGGTATCTTTTTACTGAAACCTCTGATTAGAGACCCCCCACCACAGTGGGATCTAAATTTAATTTTAACATCCTTGATTCTTCCCCCTTTCGAACCTGCAGCTGCCTGTTCTTTGAAATTGCTTTCTTGGAAAACACTTTTTTTAGTCGCCATTACTTCTGCCAGGAGAGTATCTGAGCTTCATGCTCTCTGCATTCGTCCTCCCTATTTAATATTCCACAAAGATAGGGTATCTCTAAGGACTAATCCGTCTTTCTTACCAAAAGTGGCATCGCAGACTAACCTAAATCAATCCATTGATCTTCCAGTGTTTTTCCCGAATTATTCTGATAGTGCGGAACAAAAGTTACATTGTCTTGATGTTCACTGCCAGCTCAGATATTATCTGGACAAGACTAAAATTTTTAGGAAATCTGATCAACTGTTTCTATCCTATGCAGAGAGCAGGAAGGGCCTTCCAGATGTTCTTCATTCCACATTGCTGCAGTCCTAACTATTGGGTAGTCCGCTGTCCAGTCGGCCCGAACACCAAAGTATATGGCTGACGTCGGTCAAGGCGCATTAGACTGACGTCAGTACGTCAGGGTACTAATGCGCATGACCGACATCATATCCTCAGTCTCTTTTTGCCGCATGGTCCGATGCAGAAGCAGTTTTGCGGGTGCAGGTTGGCGTTCTGAAAGTTTCTGAAGTCAGAGTTTCAGACCGAATCAAAGTTGGCTAAGTACCCTGTTGGGGAATATTTTGGTTTTTTCTTGCCTCAGTATTTAACCGGATGTCAGAAAAAGTGAATAACTGTATTTCTTGTGGGAAACAGATACCTCATAGGGATTACCATACTTTGTGTATACCTTGTTTAGGGCCTGAGCACGACGTTGTTGGATGCCGCTCTTGTGCTAGATTTAACAAACGCACTATTAAGAGAAGGTTAGACTGTGCCAGGTTAGTTTTGGGAAGCGTTGTAATTATAAAATGCCGTCGGATGCTCCGGCCCTTCGCCAAAAGCGCAAGGATAAAGCAGCAAAGCCTAGAGTGGAGGAACCGACAGTCCCGGACGTCGGTTCTTTAGAAGGCTCAGTGGAGCGGAGGTTTTGCCAGGAGTTTCTTTGGAGTCTCAGGGAGAGACTTTACTGTTACAGGATGTGTCCTCTCAGGAAGTAGGCCAGGCTGAAGGGGCTTCTCAGGTGGCTGTTCTTCCCTCTCTTCCTAAGGTGGTTAGGGCCTCCCTTCTGTTTCCAAGGCTTCTTTAAGAGGCAGGCCTAGTTTAGCTTCAGTGGGGGTTTCTCCGAGTGTTTCAGGGTCTTTGCCTAAGAAGCATATGCTAAAAATGGCAGAGGATTTGATTACTATGATTAGAGGTTCTATGCCCCCTCCTGATAAGAGGCCTAGGGTGGAACCTGAGTTTGAGAGTTTTGAGCAATGTTCGGAGGCTTCTGAGTCTTGACTGCAGACTTGCAGGAGTATCCTCCTTATTCTGATTCTGATGTGGATGATTCTACTCCTTCAGCTTCGCCTCCTGAGGATTTTTCATTCTCAGAGACTCTGCATTCCATGAGGGAGCATTTTAAATGGGAAGGTCAAGATTTCTCTGATTCCAGGAAGAGGCTTAGGGAATTCTTGTTTTACCCCAGCATAGGCCTTTAGCTATACCTCCTGTTCTGAATGTGGTAGAAGATGTTTTGCAGAGGCTTCCTGAATCCTGATTCTTTGCCTCCTGCCCCAGTTAAACCGGATAGGTACTATAGGGTGCCTGAGGCTCATAAGTATCTTTTTAAGAGTCCTAGGGCAGACCGAAACTGTCTCTCAGGGGCCTAAAGGTGTGAAGGCTTCTGTTGTTAAAAATCCTGTTCCTCCTGATAAAGAGGCAAGGGCTTTGGATAGATGGGGAAAGAAAGTGTATACTTCTTCCACTTTAGCCATGAGGGCGTTGAATTGTCAGTTTCACATGTTAAAATATCAGAATTATCTCCTTTCACAATTGAAGTCTAAGGTGGATGCTCTGGCTGAAGGTATTGAGTGTAAAGAGTTGCAGGATTTAGTTCGTGTGTCTGAACAGGTGGGAAAGCATTCCTTGCAGTGTGGTTTTGATGCTGTGCAGGCCTCCTCGAGGGTGGCTGCCACTGGCTCTGTTCTTCGTAGGCACGCCTGGTTGAGAGATCAGAATTTAGCTGAGCATGTTAAGACAAGGATTTTGGATGCTCCTTTACAGTCTGATGTGTTGTTTGGTTCGCCTGTGGAAGCAGTTTTAAAGAAAATGGAGGACAAGGCTAAATCTATGCAAACTGTTAAGGATTTTTTGCAGGTGCAGCCTCCAAAGTTTAGTAGAAATTGGCCTACTAAGGGATGGACATATCCTGCTTATGATTCCCAGTCTAGGGGTAGGTCTAGACGTGGTAGGGGCAGAGCTCAAGGTTCTTTTAGGCCTAGAACAGGAGTTCACCTGCTCAGACTTCTGGTGAGGGTAGGGGTCAGTCCTTTCGTAAACAGACCCAATGACCTGCCTTTTCAGCTGCCAGTACATTCTCGCCTGGCAGCACCTTTGGGAGGAAGGCTGTCTCTTTTCAAAGAAAATTGGGATTTAATTACCCAAGACAGATGGGTTCTGGATATCATTCACCACGGTTACAGGTTTTATTTCCATACCTTGCCTCCTTTCAAAGGCATGCCAGACATTCCTCCTCTACAAAGACAAGAGGCTCACAAGCAAATTTCTCTGTTGCTCCAAATAGGGGCCATTCAGCCAGTTCCTGTGCCAGAAAGGGGCCTAGGATTTTATTCTCGCCTGTTCCTAGTACCAAAGAAGGGGAACACGTGGAGACCAATTTTGGATTTATCTATCCTCAACACTTATCTGGACATTCCCAAGTTCAAAATGTTGACGTTACAACAGCTTTTACCTCTGCTGGGCAAAGATCACTGGATGGTAACTTTAGATCTCAAGGAAGCTTACCTTCATGTGCCTATCAGACTAAGTTGCAGGAAGTATCTGCGTTTTCGAGCTGGAAATTTTCATTATCAGTTCTCTGCATTGCCCTTTGGCTTATCTACTGCCCAGAGTATTCACAAAGCTTCTGGCGCCAGTGATAGCTGACGTCAGACGAAAAGGAATTCAAATCTATCCTTACTTGGACGACTGCCTGATTCTGGCTCAAGAAAAGGAAGACCTTTTACAGCATTTGGAATGTGATAGCAGTGCTAAGATGCCTAGGGTATTCTGTGAACGAAATAAAGTCCAGTCTAGTACCCTCTCAAGACATGTGCTTTCTGGGTGTGAGACTGAATACAGCAGCCCAGATGGCCTTTTAACCCCGGACAAACAAAAGAATCTTTCCAGTTACTTCCATCACCTATCTCTTCAGTCCGGGCTGACTGCAAGGACAGTCCTTCAAGCCTTAGGGTTCATGGCATCTTGTATTCTGGTGCTTCCCAATGCCAAACTGCATATGAGGAAGCTGCAATGGTATCTCAAAAATGTATGGACACAGCACTGCCAGGATTTGGACACTGTCATTCAAATAATACCTTGCATTCAAAAGGAATTTTTGTGGTGGGCTCAGGAATGTCACCTAAACAAGGGACTCTCTGTGACCCGGCCAGAGGCGAGTCAGATTCTAACGACAGATGCCTCAGACATTGCTTGGGGAGCTCATCTAAATGGAAAGTGGATACAAGACAAGTGGCCTGCCAGACTACAGCATCTACATATCAACATGAAAGAGATGTTAGCAGTCCAGTTTGCATTAATGGCTTTCAAGAAGTTACTTCTTCCAGGGCAGGTGTTGATTCTAACAGACAACACAACTGTCATGTGGTACATCAACAAACAAGGGGAACACATTCTTACCCGTTGTGCAGGCAAGCAATGATTTTATGGGAGACTGCGCTCAGTTTGCAACTAACTCTTCAGGCAAGGTTTCTGCCAGGAGCACAGAACTCCTTAGCAGATGTGTTAAGCAGACAAATCATGGATCCCCACGAGTGGAAACTGGATCTTCATGTATTTCAAAAATTGACAGTGTCATGGGGAACTCCAGACATAGATCTGTTCGCTTCTCCACTAAACCACCAGCTGCCAAAGTTTTGCACAAAGAGGTTTCATCACACAGCTTGGAAAGTGGATGCTCTTTCTTTCAGTTGGAAAAATCTTCATGTGTATGCCTTTCCACCTCTGCCTCTTCTCCCAAAGGTGCTCCTAAAGGTCAGACAAGACTAATAGCTCCAGATTGGCCTCGGCAACACTGGTACCCATTACTGAGGAGTCTGGTAAGGAAACCTCCATGGCCTTTACCTGTGATTCCACACCTGTTGTCTCAGAGGGACGGTCACCTGCTCAATGTCAAGCTTCACACTCTTCATCTAACAGCCTGGCATATTCTGTTTTGAAACACAGCAGGTCTCAACTTCCTCAACAAGTTTTAAATGTGATTATGGAAGCCAGAAGACCTAGTACAAGGAAGGTGTACGCAGAAAAATGGAAGAGATTTTTATTTTGGAGTGCAGCAAACAATTTGGAGATTTCTGAGCCTAATTTGAATGTGGCTCTTCAATATCTTACTGAGTTATTGGACAAAGGTTTGTCTTTCTCTTCCATTAAGATTCATGCTGCAGCAATTTCAGCTCACTATGATTGTGATCCACCATTGTTTTCACATCCTTTGTTCAAGCAATTTCTTAGAGGGCAAAGAATTTAAGACCCACGTGGAGCTCCTACTCCTGCTTGGGATCTCAATTTTGTGTTGGAGAAACTTACTCTACAACCTTTTGAGCCTGCAGCTACTGCTGACTTGAAATACTTGTCATGGA
The DNA here is from genome assembly GCF_019279795.1 of Protopterus annectens. Classification (NCBI taxonomy): domain Eukaryota; kingdom Metazoa; phylum Chordata; order Ceratodontiformes; family Protopteridae; genus Protopterus; species Protopterus annectens. Next base: position 902,399,221 of record NC_056746.1, read on the forward strand.
AGACTGCTTTTGTTGGCCATTACTTCTGCAAGAAGGGTTTCTGAGTTACAGGCCCTTATGGCGGTTGAGCCTTTTGATTTTTCATAAGGATAGGGTATCATTACGTACTAATCCATGCTTTATGCCTAAGGTGGTTTCTAGTGTGGCTTTAAACCAAACTATACATTTGCCTACTTTCTATGCAGATCCCCAAAATAAAGGGGAAAAGATTTTGCACACTTTAGATGTACACAGGCAATTGCGTTATTATTTAAGCAGCACTAAGGATTTTAGGCAGTCTCAGCAGTTGTTTGTTTCTTTTGCTTTGAGTTCTCAGGGCAAGCCTGTGTCAAAACAAACTATTTCTAGGTGGATTGGGTTTTGCATTGCATTTTGTTATTCCCATCATGGCAAGGAGATTCCAGCTGGGATTAGGCCTCATTCCACTAGGGCTACTGCCACTTCAACAGCATTTCTAAGGGGGTGGCAACTAAGGATATTTTGGAGGCAGCTACTTGGAGTTCAGTGCATACTTTCTCTAAGCATTATCACCTTCCTCTCTACTCTAAGTCTAGGGCTGGTTTTGCCACAGCTATTTTGCAAGGCATGTTGTCAGCTCCTGTTTCCTTATGATTTGCCAGCCTCCCTTACCTCTGCTTTGGGATTCTACCCAATAGTTAGGACTGCAGCAATGTGGAATGAAGAACATAGTACAGTTTTGTACCTACCATAAATGTAGATGTTCGAGGATCCACATTGCTGCAGTCCAATTTACCCTCCCTCCTTCCCCTCTGTGTTTAGGGGTGGTTGTGTAGGTGAGGTTATATTCTGGTACTTTTGTATATATTGTACATATTTTTGGTGCAGGTATGTTTGCAGTTTTTGGTATTGGCCTTGTCTTTTTAGGGTCTTCTGACATCTGGGGCAAGAAAAGACTGAGGATATGATGTCGGTCATGCGCATTAGTACCCTGACGTACTGACGTCAGTCTAATGCGCCTTGACCGACGTCAGCCATATACTTTGGTCTTCGGGCCGACTGGACAGCGGACTACCCAATAGTTAGGACTGCAGCAATGTGGATCCTCGAACATCTACATTTATGGTAGGTACAAAACTGTACTTTTCCAAGGTAACTTTATCTAGATGGCTGTCTTCTGTGATCACTTACATTTATCAGCTCAGAGGCAAAGAGTTTATTTCTAAGCCAAAAGCCCATTCTACCAGAGCTCTAGCTACATCTACAGCTTTTCAAGCTAGACTTCCAATAGACACTATTTGTGCAGCAGCCACATAGGCCTCTCCTCATACCTTTGTTTCACATTACAAATTAGACTTTGCCTCCAGAGACAGAGCGAATTTTGGTTCCACCGTTCTCAAGAGTCTGTTCCATTGAGCCACCCAGGGTAGAGGTGCTAGGGACGCGGTCCCATCCAGCAAGAATGAAGGCGAGATTGATAACTTAACATTTAGAAGTTATGTACCTACCATAACATTCCATGTTGGTTGTCTTCTCTCGCCTTCTTTCTTGTCAGACCGAGAAGATTATGCATCTTCTATTAAGAGGTTATTCCCTTTTTCTAGCTGTTCAACTTCGTGTCACTAGATTAGGTTGATTCTTTCTAGAGGGTTATGATGTTATTTAGTATTATTTTTCTTCCTCCTCTTCAGTTGGAAGAAAATATTGCTAAAATGAGATCTGGGTAGTCTCCGCCTTGCATCATGGGATATAGGGTTGCCTCGAGCTGGTTAAAATTAGCTCTCGAGCTTAGCAAGTGCTGAGTTGGAGCAGAGGATCGGCTCCGAACCCATCCCGCAAGAAAGAAGGCGAGAGAAGACAACTAACATGGAACGTTAGGGTAGGTACATAACTTCTAAATAATTGCATTACTTGTGGGAAGCAAATACCCCATAAGGATTTTCATTTGTACTGTATTCCTTACCTAGGCCCAGATCATAACGTGCCTTGCTGTGTCTGTTTTTTGCTAGATTTAACCAACGCACTGTTAAGCATCGGTATATTTTTGCTTCAAAATATTTTGGATCCAGATTTAATTACCCTGAAATGTTGTCAGATAGCAGTCAGACTACCGGAGTTCAAGAAAAGACAGAGACAGAAAACTGACGACAAAGCTTCTCCTAAGCCAGTCCCGGTACTCTGAGGTGCTTTCAGCCCCCCCTACCTGCTACTTTTAAGTTGCAGGCCTCTACCGAGACCCAGATTCTCAGGTATTGAACCGGATGTCTCTCCCTCGGATGGGTCCGAAGCCACTGAGCAGGCACCGGCTTCTGAGGGTGTTTTCAGGCCTCGACATTTCTATATAAAAAACAAGTTCCAAGTTTAAAAACAAAACAGATGATTGAAATGGCTGAGGACAAGAGGCCTAGTCAAGACACTGATTATGAATCTTCAGATCAGGTTTCTGTTTCTTCTGATCAGGAATTTTCTATACTCCCCTATGAGGATTCAAATGCAGAAGAATCCAGCCGATCTGCATCTCCTCTTGAGGATTATTCCTTCAGAGAAACCTTGCATACTTGAAGGGAACATATTCATTGGGAGAGTCAGGATTTCTCTGAATCAAAAAAGAGGGATTAGGGATTTCCTTATTCTTCAGCATAGGCCTTTGGCTATACCTCCTGTGTTAGACATTGTTGATGTGTTTTTGGAATCAAGCATGGCTCCTGATTCCCTACCTCTGGCTCCTAGTAAGCCAGACAGATATTACAGGGTTCCTGACTCCCACAATTTTTTATTCAAAAATCCTGCTGCTGATCCTGAAACTATCTGACAGGGTCCCAAAGGTGTAAAGGCCTCTACAGCCAAAAGTCCTACCCCCTGTGATAGAGATTCCAGGGCACTGGACAGATGGGGAAAGAAGGTTTATATGTCTGCAACCTTGGCAATTAGGGCCTTAAACTGCCAGTTTCATATGCTTAAATATCAACAACATGTTATGGGCTTATTGAAACAGAAAATGATGTTGATTTCTGATTGTGTGGAAAATAAAGAATTACAGCAATTATTGCATGCAGCAGAACAGGTTGGAAAGCATACTTTGCACTGTGGTTTTGATTCCTTGGAGGCCTCTTGCAGGGCCGCAGTTACTGGATTTGTGATTAGAAGGCATGCCTGGCTCAAGGAGCAAAATCTACCTGATCATGTTAAAGCTAAATTGTTGGTTGCACCTTTACAGCATGATACTCTGGTAATAAGGCAGAAGAGGTTTTAAAGAAAATGGAAGATAAAGCTAAATCTATGCAAACTGTAAAAGATTTCTTACATGTGCAGCCACCTCGATTCAGTAGGCACTGGCTTACTAAACATTTGTCCTTCCCTGTGTCCAGCAGAGCCTCACAAGGCAAATCCAGGCACTCAAAAGGCTCTAGATACCAATCACAGGGTTCTTACAGGTCAAAGCAATGGGGTGCTTTTACCTCCAAATCTGGAGGAAACAAAGCACAAACCCTTCAGTAAGCAGTCTCAATGATTTCCCTCTACCATCACCAAGCACTTATCTTTTGGCAGCCCCCTTGGGGGGAAAATTAGCACTTCATGCTCAAAATTGGCATTTAATTACCCAGGACAAGTGAGTATTAAACATAGTATCCCAGGGGTACAGATTTCATTTCCATACTTGGCCAATTCCAAAAGGTTAGCCAGATCTGCTACAAAATCAATGGGCAGAGGCTCAGAAACAAGTTACGTCCCTCGTGGATATGGGGGCTATTCAGCCAGTACCAGAACAGGAAAAAGGACAAGGTTTTTATTAGACTGTTCCTGGTACCCAGAAAAGACACTGCATGGCATCCAGTACTGAACTTATCGATTTTGAACACGTTCTTGGACATTCCAAAATTCAAAATGCTGACTTTACAACAGCTACTGCCCATGCTGGGCAAGAACGCGTGGTTAGTGACTCTAGACTTGAGGCATACCTGCATATCCCAATAAGGGAATCGTGCAGACGATACCTCCGCTTCTAGGCAGGTTTTATGCATTAGCAATTCTCTGTGCACTGCCCTGTGGCTTATCTACTGCGCCCAGGGTCTTTACAAAGTGCATGGCACCAGTAATTGCATTTTGCAGAGAAAGAAGCATGCAAATCTATCCTTACTTGGACGAATGTCTCATTCAAGCAGAAAACAAGGACATTCTTCTTCAACATCTGGCGTTTGTAAAAAGGCTTCTAACATGCCTAGGTGCACAATTAATGAAAATAAATCACAACTGGTACCCTCTCATAAAATTACATTCCTGTGTGCAAGCTTGACTGCAACTGCCCAGATGACTTACCTTACGCCAGACAAATAAAAGCAACTGACTATATACTTCAAACAGATGGCAACAAAAATCCAATTATCTGCAAGACAAATTCTGCAGGCTTTGGGGTTCATGACATTCTGCATTCTACTAATTCCATATGCAAGATTACATATGAGGAAACTTCAGCGGTATCTAAAAAGTTTATGGAGTCAACATTGTCATTGTCTGGAAACAATGATTCCTTTCATTCCCTACCTTCAACAGGAGTTTCTTTGGTGCGCAGAGGCATGTCACCAAAACAATCTTTCACTCTATTCCCAGGCACCCAAACCCGAACTACAGACACATCAGACTATGCTTGGGGGGCCCACTTGGCGGGGAGATGCATTCAGGACATATGGAACCCAAAAATGCATATCCACCAGAAAAAGATGCTAGCTGTTCAGAATGCCCTGGCAGCCTTCGAGGACTTACTTCATCCAGGACAACTAATGATAAAGATGGATAACACCACGGTTATGTGGTACATAAACAAGCAGGGGGTACAGATTCCTACCCCCTTTGCAGACTAGTCATGCTATTGTGGGACACAGCCTTGACTTAACAAGTACATCTTCAAGCACAATTTCTGCCAGAAAAACAAAATACTCTGGCAGACGACCTAAGCAGAAATCTTATGGACCCTCACGAGTGGAAACTGGATCCACAAGTCTTCAGCATGGTAACAGAAAATTGGGGGAGCCTAGACATCTTTCCCTCTTCCCCAAAATAATCAACTGGACAAATTCTGCACAAGGACTTATCACAGACAAGCATGGAAAGTGGATGCCCTGTCTTTCAGATGGCAAAACCTATCACTCTGCGCCTTTCCTCCTCTGCCTCTTCTCTCCAAGTCTTACTAAAGGTCAGGCAGGAAAAACCAAAAATGATCCTAATTGCCCTGGACTGGCCTCACCAGCACTGGTACCCAATTCTAAGGGATATGTCTCAACTCCCTCCTTGGTACTTGCCTCAGATACCTCAACTGTCTCAGCAGAGCAATCTACGTCTGCACACTCAGCTCCAAAGTCTGAACCTGGCAGCATGGCTGATCATGTAATTATTCAAACACCTCTTATTAAATCTGTGCTGGATGTCATTTTGGAAGCCAGAAGGCCTAGTACTAGAAAATCTTATGCTGATAAATGGAAGAGATTCTGTGCTTGGAACCAAGCACAAGGAACGGACACAGAAAAACCAAATATTCCTCAGATTTTACAGTACTTGACTGAGATGCTTGACGAGGGCTCATTTTGTTCAGTAAAAATCCATGCCTCTGCCATTTCGGCTCATTACAACATGGAGCCTCCTATTTTTTCTCATCCTCTGCTAAAACAGTATCTTAGAGGGGCCAAAAATTTAAGACCTCCCAGAAGATCACCAACTCCTGCATGGGAACTCAATTTTGTGCTGGAAAAACTCCCCCTGCCTCCTTTTGAACCAGCAGCTACTGCAGATATAAAGTTTTTATCTTGGAAAAACAGCCTTCCTTTTGGCAATCACTTCAGCAAGAAGGGTTTCAGAACTACAGGCCCTCATGGCTGTGGAGCCTTTTATTGTATTTTACCTGGACAGGGTGTCTCTCAGGACCAATTCTTCTTTTATGCCTAAGGTAGTATCCAGTGTGGCTCTTAACCAAACTATTCACCTGCCAGCATTTTACCCAGATCCACAGAACAAGGGGGAGCGGATTTTGGGTTAATTGGACTTACACAGACAACTAAGATTCTACTTAAACAGGACAAAATCTCCAAGAAAGTCTGAGCAACTACTGGTGGCATTTGCTGCAGGATAAGAGGGGAAGGCTATATCAAAGCAGACTATTTCTAAGTGGATAAGCCTTTGCATTCGTTTCTGCTACTTGCATCATGGTAAACCAGTGCCCTAGGGAATTGGGTCACATTCCACCAAGGCTGTCTCTACCTCAGCAGCCTTTCTCAGAGGAGTTCCAACCAAAGACATTCTAGAAGCTGCTACTTGGAGCTCTGTTCATACTTTTACAAAGCATTATCATTTGCCTCTCTTCTCTAAGTCCAGGGCAGGCTTTGCCACTGCAGTTCTGTAGGGCCGTATAGCCGCTCCTAATGCTATTTAGTTCCATCCTCCCATCCATAGCTTTGGGATTCTACCTCAATGTAATAACTGCAACAGTGAAACACGAAGAACATAGTACAGTTGTGTACACTTACCATAAATGTAGATGTTCGAGTGTGTTCACTGTTTCAGTCTGGGTTACCCACCCGCCATCCCCCCTTCTTTCTGGAACTTTTCTTTCCTTCACTATATTCTAAAGCCTTTGTGGTGTATTTGCTTTTAGATGAAGGTAAAGTTTATGTTGCTAAAAGTGCATTTACATAAATATTTCTGTTTATTTAGATTAGATATAGATTTGCCCCCCATTTGGGGGGGCACCTGACATCTGGGGCAAGAAAAACTGAGTAAAATGGCGTCGGCTGCATGTTTTATACCCCTGACGACCTGACGTCATGGAAGAGGAGACAGCAACCAGCGCAGGACCCAAGACTTTGATATTCAGGCCGACTGAGGGCAACCTGCCAGTAGATTACCCAAATGTAATGACTGCAACAGTGAATATAGTCGAACATCTACATTTATGGTAAGTGTACACGAGTGTACTTTTAACCTGGTGAGTGGGACATCAGTGTGCTTGACTATAATCATCTATGACTAGTGTGTTGGGTATGTTGGTTTGCCTTATGGGCTGTGGGCTATGTGTCATTTGGTTTGTGTTGGGGGGGTGGAGGTTGCTTGCGTTTCTGCTTTGGATGTCTCTGTTGCTTGAGCAGATTATTATTGAGAGCCTCTGCAAATGTTTTTGTGTTTCTTTGTGTGGATTTTGGTGGTGTAGTTTAGTGGGACTGTGATGAATGTGGTGTGGTGCATGTGTTTACCTTCTCCTCTTGACTGTCAAGTTCAGTCTAGGCTGGAGAGAGCTTTACCTCCAGTTTGGCTAGATAAGTGCATCTCTCACAGGTTGTGGTGTTGGGTGGTAGGAGGAGAGGGTTGGTTGTGTACATGAGGCAATTGCAACATTGCCTCAAGATGCCCAGCTTCATCAGATAAGAGAGAGCACTGGGAGCTGACCCTTGGACATGCCTGAATAAAAAACTACTTTCCTCTAGACAAGTGAGGAGAGCGAGTATGATAGCTGTTTTTCTCTAAGCAAGTGAAGAAAGTAAGTACAAAAATTGTTTTCCACTATGTAAAGAGGACGGTTGAGTGCTGTAGTAATTTGTAGCTTATGTAGTGCTAACAAGTTCTGAACAAGTGCTGAGGACGAATAAGCAAATTCAAGTGCAAAAATTAAGAATCTGTACCTGGATTTTGTGGTAGGTAGGCTACCTTGTGCTTACCACTCCCACTGATGAGCTAGAACGCTTCTCTCCAACACAGAAAGGCTAGGGGGGGCTCATAAGCTTACAAACAGTCCTGTATACAGCAACTCTGTATCTGGAGTAGACTAGTTACAGGACAGGTGGAAAACCAGCGCAAACGTGGCTTTTAATCCAGAAAGTTGAAAGAGATGGACAAACTGCCCAAACGGCCAATAAACTACAATTTCTGGGCCAGGAACCACTCTTGTGGCAGATAGGCTACCTAGTGCTTACCACTCCCACTGATAAGCTAGAAGACTTCTGTCCAACACTGAAAGGCTTTGGGGGCTCAGAAGCTTACAAGCAGTCCTGATTACAGGAAATCTGTATCTGGACTAGACTAGTTACAGGAATGGCAGGAAGCAAGCTTAGAATTTTTTTTTTTGGAAAGGGAGAAAGGAGAAACAGAAGATAATTCAAAATTAAGGACCTACATGGTTTGCCCTTCACAAATGTTCTCTCTGGATTAGGTAGAATGAGCTAGTGACACTAGATTGGAATAGAGGTGGGATAGAGCTGAACGGATGGGACTGGTAGGAGTGTCTGAAGTCAAAATATGATCTCACTGTACTCTGTTGAGTGAGCAAATGAGATGGACCCAGAAGGAGTGTTCACACACAAATTTACAGAAAGGGAGGGCAATTCCAAAGCCACCAAGATTAATACCAGAACAAGAACAGGGAGGGAGGGTGGAAAACTAACTGCAGAGGCAGAGAGAGACCACAGTATTCTTTGAAACAATTAAATAGAAAAATAAATAACTGTAGAGAAAGACAGACCACAATATTCAATGAAACAATTAAATACACAGACAAATAAAATTTTGTACAATCTGTAACACTGCAAGTTTGTACTTAACTCCGCTAGTAATGCAGTTGATTGTAGGTATGTAGCAGAAGCCAAACAACTCTGATATTGAGCACAGAAAAGATATGTGGCAGAGTCAGGTATTTAAATAAGGTACATAAGGAAAGCTGGTGGTGGAATGCAGAAGTCCAGGAAGTCATAAAAAGAAAGGAGGAGTGCAGGAAGAAGTGGGAGATAGAAAAGACTGACCAGGCTAGGAAGAACTACTGTTTGGCTAACAAGCTAAGAAAGAAGTTGCAATAGCAAAGAATAGGGCATCGAAGGCACTCTACCAACTTATGGAAAGTGGCTCAGTAAGGGGCACAAAAAAACTATATCAGGTTGCAAGGCAAAGACAAAGTTAAAGAAGATAGACACCCTTCATAAGGCATGCCAGCAGCAACCTGCTTACCAGTCCACAGGGCATCAAAGGCAGATGGAAGGAGTATTTCCAGCAGCTTCTGAATGAAGAAAGCCCCACAGAAGCAGTACTGCCCCAGAAACAGCCTGCAATGAGAGAAGAGGAGGAGCCCACCTTAGAAGAAGTAAGAACAGTACTAAGGAAGATGAGGTCAGGGAAAGCAGCAGGCTCAGATGAGGTCACAGCAGATTTGATAAAGATGCTGGGTGAGATAGTGGAGAAATGACTTCTGAGAGTACTAATACCAGTGTGGAGAGAAAGGCATATCACAGATGACTGGAGAAAAAGCATACTCGTACCAGTGTATAAGAACAAAGGGAACATCCACAACTGTGGGAAGTACAGAGAAGTCAGACTCATACCACTTTGCATGAAATTTCTGGAGAGGGTGATTGATAAACGGATGTGCAGAGTAGTTAGGAGATGAGCAATTCGGATTCAGATCAGGATGCAGCACAACTGACCTGATGTTTGCACTGAGACAGATACTTAAGAAGACGCTGGAGATCAGTGTGTCCAACTGGGCATTCCTAGACTTGGAGAAAGCATATGACAAGATCCAAAGAAAGTTGATCTGGGCAGTACTGCGGTGGTTTGAAGTCCCAGAAACATTGGTAGAATTAGTGCAGGCTATGTACAAGGACCCAGTGACTCAAGTACGAACAGTGTCTGGCCTCACAGAGGGGTTTCCAGTGGGAGTGGGTGTACACCAGGGTTCAGTTCTGAGCCCACTGCTGTTCATACTGGTGATGGACTACATTAGCAAACAGTTTGGAGGGGACAGATTAACGAAGTTGCTCTATGCAGACGATGTGGCAGTACAAGCAGACTCTGAGCTAGAACTTCAGCAAAGGATAGCAGAATGGAATGCAAATATGAAGGCACATGGGATGAAACTAAGCACAGATAAGATGGTGGTAATGACAGCAAATTGGGGAAATCAGAAGAAGCTGAGAATAGAGATAGAAGGTAAGATAGTGTAACAGGTAAACAGCTTCAAGTATCTGGGAGGGGTGGCTGAGGAGAAGGGTAGTCTGAATGAAGAGGTCAAAGCTAGAATTAGACTTGCTGCAGCCAACTGGCATAGAGTATCTGGTGTAGTCTATGACAGAGGAATTTCAAAGAAGCTGAAAGGTAAGGTGTACAAAACAGTGGTGCGACCAGTACCACTATGTGGTACAAAAACCTGGGCAGTAAAGGCAGAACAGTTGAAGAAGCTAGAGGTGATGGAAATGAAGTGCCTGAGAAAGGTGGTAGGATGCACACTGTGGGACAAACGAAGAAATGAGGATATGAGAGCAGAAGCCAAAGTAGCTCCGATTGCAGAAAAGATCAAGGAGAACAGATTATGGTGCTTTGGGCACATGTGTAGAAAAGCAGAAAATAATCTGGTGAGGAAGATTTGGGACAGACAGGAAGAAGGTAAGAGGAAGCGAGGACATCCAGCAAAGAGGTGGGTGGATAGTGTGACAAGATCTGTGACGGTCAGGCATGAGTGTTGTAGAAGGCAGGAGTGTGGCACTGCATTGAGAGAGTTGGTGACAGTTAACATGATACCTCAACCCCATGTAGAAAAATGGGAAAAAGGGGGCTGCTGCTGATTGTTGGTCAGCACCAGAGAGCAGTGTCATCGGACAAGGCAAGTACTCTGTTGGGGAACTCTCTCATTTGCTCATGTCAGATAAAGTAAATGACTGACTCTGTTGTCAAAAGCAGATCCCACACAGAGACTTTTATTCCTTTTTTGTTATTTAGACAAAAATATACTTAGAGTCCAGATTATGACATCATTGCTTGTCAGTTTTGTGCTCGTTTCATTAATAGAACCATTAGGCGTAGGGTAGAATTTCTCGCTCAGTTCATAAGCCACCAGTCTTCTTGCTTACCTTCCATCAGTTGTACCGAAGCCGATCTACCTAAGCGAAAGAAAAGAATTAAAAGCTTAGGTCGTCAGACAACAGTTATTTGATGCCTGCTTCTCCCTCCAGGCTTGTGATTATTGAACAAGGTGAGATGTGTTTGCAGCCTCCTCCTTTTGATCTGGTGACTCAAGCCTCTTGTCAAGACCCTTTCGGAGTCCAACATGCGATTGGCTCCATCAACCAAGCCACTGACGTTGGGTCTTTGGTCAGGTCCATGGTCACTGTGCAGCTCTTGGCTTCCGAGGAGCGTATTCCGCCTGGAGATTCTGCAAGCAGCCCTTGGCCTACTCCATCTTTAGGGCATTTACTTCATTCTTTGATACAGGCATCATTGCATCAGATGCCCTAAGGCCTTAGCCACCCCTAAGAAAGTCTTTGTCTCTAGGCCTTCCATTTCCGTTTCTCAGATGTCACAGCAGGATTTAATCAGGTTAGCAGAGGACCTGCTTTACGTTGTCAGATCAAGGCAAGGAAAAGAAAGAGATATTCCTCAAGTAATTTCCGTGAATCCCATCCCTTCTGGGGAAGACTCTGAATTTGAGGAGGCCCCGTCCTTTACCTCCTGTGAGGATCCAGACTCTGAAGAAATCCTCCCTTCAGCCTCACCTCCTGAGGATTTCACTTTTTGGAGAGACCCTCCATGCCATGAGGCAACATTTTCAATGGGAAGCTCAGGGACTACCCACCAACAAAAAAGAAAGTTAAGAAATTCCTGGATTTACCTCAGCATAAGCCACTGGCTATTCCCACCATTCATGAAGTAGTGGAAGAGGTCTACCAGGAATCTTCCTTTAAACCTGACTCCCTCCCACCTGTCCCACATAAGCCAGACAGGTTTTACAGCTTCCAAGATTTCCATAAATATTTTTACAGAGACCCTACTGCTGACCCTGAAGTTGTCACTCCAGGACCGAAAGGAGCCAGAGCCAGTTCCTCTAGGAGCCCACTTCCTACAGACAGAGAGCAGTGCCCTTGACAGGTTTGGGAAGAAGGTTTATACATCTGCCACCTTTGCCACGAGGGCCCTTAATTGTCAATTTCATATGATTCTCTACCAACAGACTATACTAGAGCAACTTAAACAGAAGGTCTCCACCCTTGAAGACAAAAACCTCGCAAAAGAATGAACTGACGTCTGTCATTCCAGTGCTCAGGTAACTGAATATTTCCTCCATTGTGGCTATGATGCTATAGAAGCACCTAGCAGAGCAGTTACTACTGGATTTGTAATTAAGAAACATGCTTGGCTCAGAGAACAAACTCTTCCGGAACATGTCAAGTCTAGCCTGTTGGATGCCCCATCCCCCCCTTGACAAGGAGGTTATATTTGAGCTCAAGGTAGAAGACCTTAAAAAGATGGGGGATAAGGCCAAGTCATTGCAGACTGTAAAATATTTCCTCCAGGTACAACCACCCAAGTTCAGCAGAAATTTTCCAGCCAAACACTGGTCCTTTCCCACCCAGCCTAGGAGTAGGCAGAGGAAACCTCAAGGGATAGGCCACTCAGAGATAATTCACAAAGGGGCAAACAGTGGACCGCAGAGGCACCTAGGCAAGGGAGTTCTAGACCCCAAGTCACATCCAAATAGCAACAACGATTCAACCGCCGCCCCTCCAAAAAGCTAGGAGGAAGGCCGTCTCTTTTCAAACATACCTGGAACCTCATCACCTCAGACAGATGGGTTCTAGACATTATTGCAGATGATTACAGATTTACTTTTAAAGAGCATTTAAAATACTCAGGTTGTTCAGATGTCCTCCAAAATCAAATACAGAGCTCTTGACACCTTACTTTAGATCTCTCCAACTTCAATGAAGTCCTCTTGGTGCCGAAGTTCAAAATGTTAACCCTTCAGAAACTGCTGCCCATGATATCACCCCATACCCTCATGGTCTCTCTAGTCATAAAAGATGCTTATCTGCACATCCCTATTCAGGAGTCACTCAGAAGATTTCTTCACTTCAGGGCAAAATCCAGTCACTATCAATTTTCTGCACCTTGGGCTTATCCACAGCAACCAACAGTGTTCACAAAGTGCGTAGCACCAGCAGCAGCCTTCTACAGGACCAAGAGGGATGCAAATCTCTCTACCTGGATGACTGCCTCATACAGGCTGCAGATTAGGCCAAACTCCTCAATGACCTGAAACTCACTCAGGACCTCCTTCCCTCACTGGGGTTCACAATGAACATACAGAAAGCCTAAACTTCACCAACAAAAAAAGATAGTCTTCCTAGACTCCTCTCTGCAAAAGGCTTTCCTTCTTCCAGGAAAAAAGTCTCCTTCCTGACAAATGTCTTCCACAGGATCTAATTGAGAGATTGCATCTCAGCAAGGGAATTTCTTCAAGCCCTGGGATACATGGCCTCATGTATACTCATGGTTTGCCTTGCCAGACTAGACATGAGAAGCTCTAGTGGTACCTGAAGAATGTCTGCTGCCTGAGTTCACAGTCCCTAGAGACCAAGATCCCCCTGATCCCCTGCCTGAAAACAGAGTTTGCATATTGTGCACAAGCTTGCTCCTAGAATCAGGGCCTCCCTTTCAAAATTTCCCCTCGGGCTGAAACCCTAACTACAGATGCTTCTGAGACCGCATGGGGGGCTCACTTCCAGAACTTCAAAACCCAGGGGAAGTGAGATTCCAGATACAAGGACAAAATACATCAACTGGAGGGAACTCATGGCAGTATTAAAGGGTCTATTAGCCTTCAAGGAAAAATGGACCCCAGGTGTCCTATTAATCAAGACAGACAATAACACAGTTATGTGGTACATATTCTCACCCCATGTGCCATCTAGCAATGGAAATCTGGGAAACATTTCAGTCTATGAGCTTGAATATGATAGCACAATATCTTGCAGGAGTTCAAAATGCCCTAGCAGACCATCTCACCAGAAACTTGAACACTCAGCAGTGGCATCTGCACCCAAAAGTCTTTCAGTCCGTAACCCAATCGTAGGGAATTCCACAGGTGGGTCTCTCTTCATCCAAAGAGAACACACACCTGCAAAAATTTGTATATCGGGGGACTGTTTGGAAAACAGATGCCTTCTCCTTCCCTTGGACAAAGCTTTTTATTTATGCATTTCTCCCCATACCCCTTTTTCCTGGGGTTCTGTTCAAGATAAGAGAAGAGGGCGCAAGAACAATTCTTGTAGCGCTGGACTGGCCCAGACAACAGTGGTACCCTCTCCTCTTTTAACTGACCAACCAGAGCCCATGGATACTCCCTCAGAGAGTAAATCTCTTCACCCAGAATGAGGGAAACATTGTCCACCCCAATCTGTAGACCCTCAGCCTTCCAGCGTGGATGATCCCCCAACAAACCATAATGATGATAGCCTAAGTAAACAGGTACTAGACATACTCAAAGAATCTAGAAGTCTTAACACCAAGAAATCCTACACAGCTAAGTGGAAATGATTTTCTGTTTGGTGCAAAGACCACCACCTAGATCCCAAATCACCATGAGTTTCAAACATCCTGGAATACATGACTGGCCTGCTGAATCAGGGACTATTTAATTATTCCATTAAAATCCATGCTTCTGCCATCTCTGCACAGGTGCCCTCTCACCCTCCCCTTTTCTCCTATCCACTCTTAAAGCAATTTCTTAGGGGATTAATCCACATAAGACCACTCAGAAGGAAACCTACTCCTCCTTGGGAGTAGGCTATGCTACTAGTAATGCTACTCACCAGACTCTCTAACCTAGGTATCTCCCCCTCAACCCTAGATTGGTTACCAGCTACCTAAATGATAGACAATAATTTGCTGAATGGCAAAACTCTCTCTCTCTCTCCTTTACTTGAAACATCAACAGGTGTCCCCCAAGGTTCTATATTAGTACTCAGAATGAAGTGCTGTACAACGATGGCCAATGAAGTACGATTCTCTTGAGAAATAAGTAGCATAATTAAATGATATAAAACTTATAAAAGTGCAGCATATATATATATATATATATATATATATATATATATATATAAAGACTTGCATGAATTTCCAATGCTTCAATCAAATGCACTTACAAGATATCCATGCTGTGAATGCAGTTACACTGTAGCGAAATGATAGCTGTACTTCAGCATTAGGAGGTACACTCATTTTACTGTTTTCTTACTTAAGGTTCTATATTAGGTCCTCTACTCTCTAGTATTTTCATCAACGACTTCCACTCCAGTCTTATTAATGGTTCAGTATGTGGATGACTACCATAATCTGCTCTGCTAACTCTGTTTCCGAACTTCTGCATACTACCTAGAATGATTTCACCTCTACTGAAACATGGATGACATGCAGCCACCTTTGTCTAAATCCCAAAAGTACCAAACTGCTGCTATTCACCCCCAAGAAAAGTACCTCCATAAATAAGACAGAATTCAGCATATACTCTCAGAACAAGACCACTGTAGAAGTAGTCTCTCATACTAAACTATTGGGAGTCATCTTGGATGAAAACCTTACTTCTGATCTCCATGTCCATACCTCTGTCTAAAAGATGCACAAAAATCTTGGACCCCTGTATAGACATAAAACTTTTCTTAATGGCTCTACTCAAACTCTTGCCTGTACTTTCCTCTTCCCCTCACTCCTATACAGTGACTCAATCCTCACCAATATCCAGTTATCCCTAAAAAATAAATGAGTCCTGTTTCAGTAAAGTAGCCAGATTCACAGCCACTGCCAAATGTTCATCCCATCACTGCTCTTCCTTACAGTCACTCAGTTGGCTTGAACTCCCACATCACCTAACATGCCTGCAGTTAACTGTAGCACATAAAATTATTTACAATCCATCAGACTGTCCAGCCTTATTTCCAATTCTAACTCACTACCACCCAAATAGATCACTCAAATCTGAAAATCAATTTCTCCTGTAGGTTGACAAACCAAAACTCCCATCAGGTCAATTGCTGTACTCCTCCATCACCAAACTATGAAATGCACCCATTAGCTATTAGGACTACCGGTAACATCTCATCATTCAAAATAGCTCTGAAGCAGCATCTCTCCACTGTCTAGCACTGTAGATGCTGTATTTTCCATCTTCCTAAGACTTGATTCCTCTGCCTTACATCATATCGCCTTTTTTCTCTACTTCCATCCTCCAAAAACTTTACTCCTATTACTTCTTCACACACTTCACTCTTAGCAAGACTATCTCCCTACTACTAATACGTATACCTTTATATATTTATTGTAATTCTGCATATATTACTCATTTTCTACACTCACAATAGAGTGTACTCTAGAGTATACATGCACATTAGTGTGTACTAGAATATGTACATTGGATTTGCTTCAGTGCCTTGTACTTTTATATTATTTCTCTGTACCCACCTGCATTTTCTTAATGTATTTTATTCCATCTATTGCTGTTATGACTGCTTCTTGTTAATACAAATTGGTCCAATATTCTATAATTTTATTCTAACTGCTTTTGTGTAGCTTTTCTTTTGGGGCCACCACTGACAATGGGTTCTTTTTGGCCCAGTGGACTTTCACTGTAAATGTCAATAAATTAATTTTGTGCTAGAGAAACTGACCTTGCACCACTTTGAGCCAGCAGCTTCTGTGGACCTAATGTTCCAGACATGGAAAACAGTTCTTTTGGCTATCACCTCAGCCAGGAGGATTCCTGAGTTGCAGGCTTTCATGGAAGTCAAACCTTTCCTTTATCTTCCACAGGAATAGTGTCTCTCTCAGGACCAGTCCATCCTTTATACCTAAAGTGGTCACTGACCTCTTTGAATCAGGCCATCCATTTCCTCCTTCCCCAATTCCCAAAACAAACCGGAGAGAATTCTGCATTCCTTGGGTATGTCCAGGTAGCTACACTTCTAGCTGGACAAGACAAAGTCTTTGAGAAAGATTGATGAGCTTTTCATTTCCTTTGCCTCTAGGAAAAAAATGGCAAGCCTGCCTCTAAGCAGACTATTTCCAAATTGATTTCTCACGGCATTTGCTTTTGTTGTAGCTCACATGGCGAAGTGCCACCAGTAGGAATAAAATCTCATTCCACCGGGGCAACTCCTACTTCCACTGCCTTTCTAAAGGATCTCCCCACCAAAGGCATCTTGGAGGCTGCCACCTGGTCTTCATTGTATATCTTCACCAAGCTCTACCTCTTAGCATCTTTCTCCAGGTCTAGTGCAGGCTGTGCCACTGCTCTCCTACAGGACATCCTCTCTTCCCCTTAGGCACCTTCCTCCCTCCTTTCAGCTTTGAGAATCTTCCCAATAGTCAGGACTGCAACACTAAAACATGTAGAATATAGTACAGTGGTGTACTCTTAACATAAATGTAGATGTTTGAGTGTATTCACTGTTGCAATCTTCGTCCCCTCCCACCATCCCTCTCAGCCTATTGTGTAGGTTGATTCTGTTTTCCCACTCAGCCAAAGGACCCTTCCTTGGCTCCATTTCTATGTCATGTTCTCCTTTGAGTACCTCTTATCTGCTTAAGGCTCCTCCTAGTTGAGGGCAAGAAATCACTGGTATCATGACACGGGCTGGCTATCTTTATACCTAAACATACTGATGTTGGTCAGGTGTCAGTGTCTCCACTAGCCAGGGAGCCAGAAAGAAATTTCTGTGGTAGTCGGGCCAGCTGAGGGCTTTCACGGCAGGAAATCCCAATAGTCAGGACTGCAAGTGAATACGCTCGAACATCTGTATTTAAGTGTACACAACTGTACTTTTTGTCCAGACAGACGTCCCAGAAGGTCATGTTCTTAGCAGCTTGGTGGTATTGCAGTGTAGTCCTGATGCTTCAGCCCCCCCTTCAACTTCTGGTGTTGATGTCCACCACAGTTTTCACAGTGTTTTTGCACATTTTTGAGTTTGAGTATTCCAGTAAATGGTGAGTTATCACAGCTGCAGAATTGTAGTGTCATCATGAATCTTTGGCTGGTGTTACACCACTGCTCCATGACTTTTGAGCGGTGAAAATTCCAACCTATTTTCATAGAGGGTCGGTCTTACCTTGTTCCATCACCTCACCAAAAATGGGCTGCTCATTGGCCAAAGTGGGAGGTGTATGACATTTCTTGGCCATAAGAGCATGAAAGTAAATATTCCTTCTGGTACTTGTCCTAATAATCGGCTCATTGCGTGGTACCTTAATCAGGGAAAGTACACACTTGTCCTTTTCCAGAAAGGCACTGCACTTTTTAAGAACTTCACATTTAAACCCTTTATGAATATGCTGGCAGACTTTTTGAGGCTCCTTTTCTGTCTTTGTGGATTCAGTAGATTTTACAGAGTCACATCTAGTTCAAATCTTCCAGGTGTTTGACAGTTTGGAGATTGACATGTGTGCTATTAAGAGGACTCTGTTTTCTCTGCTTTTTCTCTGTTCATTTGGGAAAGCGGGATTTCATTGTGGCAGTATTTTCTGTCCATTGGCAGCAAAGTTTACACTTTATTCAAAAGGTCAAGAAGTGATTGCCTGTGCTGCTTCCAGCCAGTCTGCCTAATTCATTTCACCTTGACACAGTAGAGGGAGACCAATCACCCACCGATGGCTTGGGTGTTATTTCAAGCCATCGGGTCCCAGCAGATTCTAATCAAGGCCCTCTTCCATATTTGAGGCAACAGACAACTGCACTTCAGGTTGTGAGTTTTGCAGTAGACCTTCTGATACATCTAGATCTCATGACAAGAGTGTTAGAGGAGATGAAATTTGTCAGAAAGCCTCCAACCTGAAAGACATGGAATTAGATGTTCTTTGTGTTTCACTGTTGCAGTCATCACACTTGGGTTATCCTGCCAGGGGTAGCCCTCAGTCAGCCCGAATACCAGAGGCTTAGTATTTCTGCGTCAGTTGCTGTCACCCCAGGGCTGACATCAGGTCGTCAGTGGTATAAAATCAGGCAGCCGACGCCATTACATAAGTCTTTCTTGCCAAGGAGCCCGAAGCAGAAGCAGTTTGAGTGCTGGTTGGCAGGTACTTGAGTTTTCGTTTCCGAACTGAAGTTGAAGTCTTCTAAAGCTAAGTA
The DNA here is from genome assembly GCF_019279795.1 of Protopterus annectens. Classification (NCBI taxonomy): domain Eukaryota; kingdom Metazoa; phylum Chordata; order Ceratodontiformes; family Protopteridae; genus Protopterus; species Protopterus annectens. The sequence goes on from NC_056746.1 coordinate 902,418,095, forward strand.
TCCCGTTAGGGATCCTTTTTTCTTGCTCTAACCGATGTCAGAAAAAGTTAATTGTCTCGCCTCTGGAAAGCTAATACCACACTGAGACTTCCATTCTTACTGCCTCACCTGTTTAGGCCCAGACCACGACATCCCTCGCTGTCACTTTTTGTGCTTTGTTCAACGCCAGAACTATACATCCTCGGGCCCTTATTGTAGCACGCTCTCAATCCTCTTATTCCAGTATGGCTTCGGTAAGCCATCCGACTACTGATCTTCCAAAAAAAGTAAGGATAAAGACAGACACAGACCGCACAGGTCCAAAGCTGCCAACGACGCTTCCGTTAAGCTAGTAGTCAGTTCTCCGGTCCTAACTGAGGCCCTTTCGCAGCCCCTGATGCCCACTTCTATGGATTTGCAGGCCACTACTAAGACCTGTTTGGAGTCTGGTATGCCGCGAGACTCTTCTTCGACTAAGGATTCTGCGGCTGTCTCTACCTTGGATGGGTCCATAGCCACTGAGCAGGCAATTCTTAGCACTGCCGACACTTGACACAAACTGTTGACTTCTTTCGCATCTTCAGTTCTTTATAAAACTATCGAGTTTCTAAGGCCCAGGGTGTGAACTACTCCTAAAAAAAAAGATGACCCAAGCTCAGGCACCTGTTTCTATGCCTCAGTCTCAAATGCTTAAAATGGCGGAAGACCCTATTATGCTTATTAGGGGAAGCCAGGCTACCCCTTCCAAAAGAGAGAGACTTGTCCCCAGTAGTTTTATCTGAAGAGGAGTCTGATGACTGAGGTTTCTGAATATGAAGACATGCAACCCCTCTCTGCTTGTAAGTGTTCTGATGCAGAGGAAGTCCATTCCTTCTGCATCTCCTCCCGAGGATTTTTCATTTGGTGAAACCCTACATGCTTTAAGGGAGCATTTCCAGTGGGAATGTCAGGACTATCCTGAGTCGAGAGACTCTGGGAATTCTTAGTTTTACCACAGCACAGACCTTTAGCCATTCCTCCTGTCCTGGATGTTGTGGATGATGTTTTTATGGAATCCAGTTTGACTCCTGGCACTTTTCCTCCTTCTCCCAGGAAACCTGACAGGTACTACATAGTCCCTGACTCTCACAAATTCCTTTTCAAAAATCCTACTGCTGACCCAGAGGTCATCTCCCAAGGACCAAAAGGAATTAACGCAACCTCCGCTAAGAATCCCACCTCCTCTGACAGGGATTCCCAGGCTTTAGACAGATGGGGTAAAAAAGTATACACATCTGCAATTCTTGCTGTTAGAGCCCTAAGTTGTCAGTTTCACATGCTAGATTATCAGCAGCATACCATGGAACTTGTCAAACAAAAAATATCTTCCTTTCCTACTTGTGCAGAAAGTAAAGAATTACAAGAGCTTATGCATTCTGCAAGCCAAGTTACTAAGCACATCTTGCAATGTGGTTTTGACGCCCTAGAAGCAACTTGCAGAGCAGCAGTCACTGGTTCTGTCCTTAGAAGGCATGCTTGGCTTAAGGAAAGGACCTTGCCAGACCATGTCAAATCAAAATTATTGGATGCGCCATTAAACAAAGGCAATTTGTTTGGCACCAAGGCAGAAGTAGTATTTAAAAAAATAGAAGGAAAAGCTAAATCTATACAGACAAACTTTACAGGTCCAGCCTCTGAGGTTCAGTAGGCATTGCCCTTCCAAGCAGTGGTCCTTTGCAACCTCCTCCAGGCCAGCTCAGCCCAGACCCAGGGGAAGCAGACTCCCCAGACAGCATTCCCAGGGAATGCAGAGATCTAAGCAATGGAGTTCCTCCTCTTCAAAAACAGGGAGTACTAAGGCACCCCCTTATGATAAGAACTCACAATGACTGTACACTTCCACCCCTTACCTCTGCCCACGTGCTTGTGCCCCTAGGAGGAAAACTGTCATTCCATGCAAACAACTGGGCCTCTATTACCAACGACCGATTGGTCCTAAACATAGTGTCCCAGGGATACAAATTTTATTTCCGCACTCTACCAACCCCAAAAGGGTTCCTAGATCTTCCTCCAAACCAGTGGGCAGAGGCCATAAAGCAAGTCCTTTCCCTGTTCTCCGTGAGGGCAACCAGGTAGGCCAAGGGTTCTATTCCAGACTCTTCCTGGAACCCAGAAAAGAGGGCACCTGGCGCCCAATCCTCTATCTAACCATTCTAAACACCTTTCTGGTGATACCAAAATTCAAAATGCTCACCCTCCAGCAGCTTCTCTTATGCTTTCCAAGGATGCTTGGTTAGCCACCCTAGACCTAAAGGGCCTACCTTACACATCTCAATCAGGGAATCTTGCAGGAAATATCTACGTTTCAGTGCAGGATCTATGCACATTCAGTTCTCTGCACTTCCCGTTGGCTTATCCACTGCTCCCAGAGTTTTCACAAAATGCCCGGCCTCCAGCCATTGCTTTTTGCAGACAAAGAATTATTCAAGTTTATCCCTACTTAGACGATTGCCTGATTCAGGTAGACAGGAAAAGGTGTTACAGCACCTGACCTTTGTAAAGGATCTACTGACCTCCCTGGGGTATACTAACAAAAAGAAATCAAAACTAGTCTCTAAACAAGAAGTTGTATTCCTGGGAGCAAGCCTGGACACAGCATCCCAGATGGCATTCCTTACTCCAGAAAAACAAGCCTACCTGACAGGCTACATTTCTGAACTATCCACCAGAACCCAGTTATCCGCAAGGAAAATCCTGCAAGCTCTAGGGTTCATGGCGTCCTGCATTCTACTCATTCCATATGCCAGACTGCATATGAGGAAACTACAGTGGTACCTAAAAAGCCTTTGATATCAACACTCTCAAGACCTGAAAACTATCACACTTATGGTACTCTAAAGAAATATTTTCTTTGGTGGGCAGCAGAATGCAACCACAACAAGGGACTTCCCTTCTCACAACCCCATGCCACCCTTTCGGGGCCATTGGAGCCCAAATCAAGTACATCTGCATATCAGCCAAAAAGAGATGCTAGGTGTTCAGCATGCTCTGACAGCTTTCAGACCCCTACTCTCCCCATGGCCTCTAGTGATCAAAACAGACAACACCACAGTGATGTGGTATATCAACAAGCAGGGAGGGACTCACTCTTATTCTCTCTGCAGGCTCTACATGACCCTTTGGCACATGGCTTCAGCCATGCAAATTCATCTGCTAGCACAATTCCTGCCAGGCTTCCTAAACTCTCTGGCAGACAACTTAAGCAGGAACCTGCTAGACCAACATGAAAGCTAGACCACAGAACCTTCAGCCTTGTAACCCAGAAATGGGGCACCCCTAAGGTGGACCTCTTTGCCTCCCACTCCGATCATCAGCTCAGCAAATTCTGCACCAGGGAACCTCACAGCAAGGCCTGGAATGTGGATGCCCTATCCTTCCAATGGGTAAACTTCTCGATCTATGCATTTCCCCCTCTACCACTCATTTCAAGGGTACTGCTCAAAATAAGGGAGGAAAAACCAAGGGTAATCTTGATTGCCCCAGACTGGCCACGCCAGCACTGGTACCCACTGCTGCGCAGCCTGTCACCATGGCACATACCTCAGATCCCAACACTCCTGACCCAGAAGAATGGAGAATTCATGCATCCACAATTGCAGACCCTGACCCTGGCAGTCTGGCTTATTCCCTGACCTCTCCGCAAGCTGCCAGCCTAAGCAAACAAGTACTGGATGTTATTCGTTAGGCCTGATGCCCCAGCACTAGAAAATCCTATGCTGACAAGTGGAAAAGGTTTTGCACCTGGATCCAGGCTAAGGGAACTGAAACAGCACAGCCCTCCCTTCCTCTCATCCTGGATTACCTAGCAGACCTACTACACAGAGGTCTATCCTTCTCATCTATTAAAATACACGCCTCTGTCATCTCTGCTCATTACAGCACAGAGCCACCTCTCTTCTCAAACCTTTTCATCAAACAGTTCCTAAGAGGGGCTAACAACTTAAGGCCACCCAGAAGAGCTCCTACCCCAGCTTGGGACCTTAACTTTGTGGGAAAAGCTCACCCTACCCCTTTTTGAGCCTGCAGCTTCAGCAGAGTTAAAAGTCCTCTCTCGGAAAAAAGCTTTGCTTCTGGCCATCACTTCAGCTAGAAGAGTTTCAGTGCTACAAGCATTCATGGGTGTAGAACGCTTAATCATTTTCCATGCTGACAGGGTCTACCTCAGGACTAACCCATCCCTCATGCCTAAAGTGGTGTCCAGGGTGGCTCTCAACCAGTCTATTCATCTGCCCACCTTTTTCCCTAACCCACAAAACAAAGGGGAAGGATTCTGCACTCTCTAGATATGCACAGACAGCTCAGATTCTATCTGGATAGGACTAAATCTTTTAGAAAAACTGACCAATTGCTAGTCTGCTTTGCAGCACAGGCAGCGGGCTAGGCCGTATCCAAACAATGGATAGCACACTGCATCCATTTCTGCTACAAACAGCACAGGAAACTGCCCCAAAGGGGATCAGGGTGCATTCCACCAGGGCAACCTCCACCTCTGCAGCTTTTCTCAGAGGGGTCCCCACCAGAGACATCCTGGAGGCTGCAACATGGACTTATGTTCATACCTTCACCAAGCATTACCACTTGTTTATCTCCTCCAAATCCAGGGCAGACTTTGAAACTGCAGTCTTGCGGAGCATCCTGGCCAGCCCCCAGTCTTCTTGACTGCCTCCACCCTTTTATTCAGCTTTGGGAATCAACCCAAGTGTGATGACTGCAACAGTGAAACACTAAGAACATAGTACAGTTGTGTACACTTACCATAAATGTAGATGTTAGAGTGCATTCACTGTTGCAGTCTTGGTTTCCCACCCTCCATCCCCCTTGTCTCTTTCTCTTCCCCTCTCCTTACAGGGGAATTTTTGGTATTTACTTTCTACTGGTGGTGGTCTTCCACTATAACTTAGCTCCCTATTTGGGGGCTCCTGACATTTAGGGCAAGAAAAACTGATGCAATGGCGTCGGCTGCCTAATTTTATAACACTGACGACCTGACATCAGTCCTGGAGCGACAGCAACCGACGCAGAAATACTAAGCCTCTGGTATTCAGGCTGACTGAGGGCTACCCCTGGCAGGATAACCCAAGTATGATGACTGCAACAGTGAATACACTCTAACATCTACATTTATGGCAAGTGTACACAACTGTACTTTCTCTCTGTGTAGAACAATAGCACATGCTGTCTTGATGGATTTTGCACACTTACCGGTGTTGATATGACATTTTCCATGGTTATTGTATGTGTTCTTTTATTTCTGCCTATTGCGATATTGTAGATGACAGGATTGTAGCCCAGCACTGGCAGGTTAAGGTGGTGCTGGATGTGATTTGCTGCATTTCATATTTGCATTGTGGCGTATGGTGGTCAGGTGTTATTATTTCCCCCCACACTCAGAATTATTAATATTTGTGGGTAATTTCTTAGTAAAAGGCAAGATATGATAAGGTGTGTGTTTTTGTATACGTTAAGAAATGTCTCTAAAAATCTACTGTATTTATCCTTATTGCAATTCTGAGTCCTGCATTTCATAGTTCTGGAATTATGTTGAAAAAATGCAAAGCTACAGGAGAACAGCAAATGTTTACATTCTGTTTTTTCTTGTTAAGCTGCTTTGTATGGGGACGCATGCCTTCTGCACCTCCCACACCCCCACTGCCAGTATATACTAGTTGCAAAATTGTCATACTTAAGAGGAAATAGAATACTCTAAGACACAGAGATTTTGTAGAATGTGCAAGCCGTCATTTTCTCACTTTGTCTTGCTGTTCTGGGACTCCCACTAATGAGTCTTGCAATTTGAAACTCTTACTATTCTGCATCCCTCAGTGATGTAATTAATGCACTAGTACGGGGATGTATCCATACAATCTGGATGTACCCCTATATACAAACGCACACATACTAGAACTAATCTGAAGTCACCAAAAATCTATTTTCTTGAATTAATTCATTGAGAAATGTTACACACGTTTGGAACGATGGTAGAAATGCATCGAAGTACTGTAGAACCCTGTATATGGTTGCATCAAAGGTGAGTGTCATTACTGTACTAAATCACTTTAAATGCCATCTGCATTTCCATCTTGCTTTTGAGGAATTCCTTTCTTTTGATTTAAATGTTAAGTGACCGACTTTATCCATCCTTTGTTCATTCTCTGTTTCAGTGCCTTTGTGGTCATTGCCTCTGTTCTCAGGATTTCTAAGCTTCAGGTCTTTTGTAAGGATCAGGTTGTCCTGTAATACATATCTGTGCTTTGTCTTGAAAGTGGTGTCAGAAGTCTTCTTAAATGGTCCGTTCATTTCCATGTTTTGTTAGGAGAGAACTGTATCTTCGCACACTGAATGTATTTTGTCCATTTGAGTTCTGTTGAAATGTGCATGAATTTAGGGAGGCAGAGCGGTAGTTAGGTCTTCTTTACACTGCAGATGTCAGGGCTGACCAGTGCTAATATAAACTTTTATTTTGGAAAACGGTGGTGTCAGAGACCACGTGACGACAGATGTGACTACTACTAGTGCTAGTTTTAAATATGACCTGGTATAGAAGGTGTATGCTGGCATAGGTTAGGCATGCCTCTGACTGTGTGAGCTATGAAGAAATGTCATTTTGAAGTAGAAAATGTGATGAATCCAGCTTTGACTCACCAATAAGAGTTGATCTTGTTTTAGAGGAGTACAAAGCAAGAGAAAACAAAGCTGGTGTTAGGAGGCACTTTGAGTCCTCTGAGGTGTGTCAGGGAATTTGTGAAAATCTGCGCTCTCCTGCAATAACGCACTTGGCCATAGAATTACTGTAGATCTCTTGAGAGCTAGGGTGATGTGCTTATAAATTTAAGACTAGAAACTTTCATGGTGGCTTGGCTGCAGTCCGTTTTTGTCAGCTTGACTTTGTTCTGATACCTGATACTGTATACATGCATATTTAATTTCAGTTTTACAGTAGTAGTGTGTTTGCACTGAATTGACCGATTGCCATTTTTTCTCATGCTGATGCAGGTTACTAAAGAGACTGGCCCTCCTCATATGAAGAGTTTTGTAACTAAAGTTGCTGTTGGTGACTTTGTTGGTGAAGGGGAGGGAAAAAGTAAGAAGATATCTAAAAAGAATGCTGCTATTTCTGTATTAGAAGAGCTGAAACAGTTGCCACCTTTGCCAATAGTTGAGAAAATGAAACCAAGAAGCAAAAAGAAAACCAAATCTATAGTTAAGGTAAGGTGAAATTAGAGGTTATTACCAAATGCTTGGCCATGTTTTTCGTAATGATGAATTGTTTGACATTTTTAATGAGAAGCTGCTTGAAACTTTTTATATCTGTAACTGTACTGATGCTCGTAATTTTCATGTGATGGTCCTTAGAGTCACCCGTGCTTTTTGTTCTGTGTTGTGACTTTAACTTTGAATGGTGAAACCTTTCTTTGGAGGAGATTCATCTCGCTGTTTTATGGAGCTGAGATACTTACTGGCTGTTTTTATATGCTACCAGTTCTGCAAGAAACTGTTAAGAATTCCTGCTGGGTCGTCCACACTAATTTTAAATAGTTAAGAATGTTGCTTTTTAAGTATTTTACTGGTTATGCCATTCTTCATATCTTGTTGCTCTGCTTTGAATCAGTTGCTTTTCCAGTTTTAAAATTAGCTTTTTTTTTTTTGTTTCGTATGACAAGTTGTTCAAGTAACTTTTACTGTTTTAAAAAAAACAAAACATGCCCAACACTAGCTACAGACAAGTCCCGAATATGGCCAAGGAATGAACCCGATCAGTCGACTAGCACAAATCCAGCAGGCCAAGAAAGAAAAAGAACCGGAATACATACTCATCACAGAACGAGGCCTTCCAAGGCGCAGGGAGTTTGTCATGCAGGTTTGTACTGTAAATCTTCTACAAATTTTAATTCTTGCAGTGTCCTTGATCTTTATTTTCTTTCGTCTTTAACAGATTCCAGTCCTGTCTCTTTAACTATGCTGCATTTTTTAGTTTTTGACATTTACACCATTGATGCTGTCATTTTTTTTTCTTTGAAAATGCCTTGTAGCTTGAGGTTCTGTGCTAGTGTCTAGCTGTGAGACATGCAAGTGATAAGACTGGGGACCCTCCCATGTGTTTCTTTAGTTTGACTTGGCTTGGACTTTGTCTTAATTGAGCTACTCTCTAGGGTAGGTTTTAGATGGTGAATTTACTTCTGACAGTTGCTGTATGCTATGCTCGTTAGTAAAAAAAAAAAAAAAAGTGTGCCAGCTTGTTTCATCTTGGGAGCATGTAGAAGAGAGATTAACAGACCAACATGCCAGCAGTCGTAAATATATTTTTATTTATTTGATGGGGTTGTGTACTGATCACAACTGACCAGTAAGGTTGCTTTTATTCATGTTGAGTGATTTCACCCATATGAGGGACTGTAAAGCAGGCGTTATGCTTTTAGCCTGATCAGAATTCATGTTCTTTTAATGTTAGTAGATGGTATTGTTGTATACAAGTTAAGAGTTGATTGTAAATTATTTTTTCCAGTGTTTTACTAAGAGTAAAGGGAAGTGAGATATTAGAGTGGCATTTATTTACAGGTTTAAGCTATTTGGATGAGATTTAATTAACTGTCTGATCACTGTAAATGGCTAGACCCCTCAATGAAGGCATCTCCCACATGGCAGCATTGAGTCTTTCCCTAGCTTGACTCATGCCCATATCCATAATGCACTGTTTCTGTCTAGCTTGCTACTCCAGATATTATTGCCTCCTTCAGTGCTTCATTGGTGTCCCAACTAGCTCAAACTATGATTCGAGGGTTTGATGTCTTTGTGGAAAGATAAGTACTACAATTGTTATATTTTATTTATTTATATATTTATTTTTGTTTCCTGGGAAATAAGTCCAGCTGAATATTAAAACTCCATTTTTATCTGAGCCTAGGAAGACAAGTTCTGTGTTTTTTTATATATGAAGTTATTATGGCAATGTGCAAACATATATTAAAGCAAAAGCATTTAAAAGGTTTAAGCAGACATATCAAGAGTTCGACAATTAATTGGACTGCTCAATACACCCACATTACAGTGAATGTTTTATAAAAGTTATATGAAGACAGTTCTGGAGAAACACTCTAGTGCCTGTGCATAAAAGTTAATCTTTTATTAAAAAATACAAAGGAAATTTTTATGCAAAGACTGCATGAGAGATGGGGGCTCAAGTAGTGAGGAGAGCACATTTTGGGTGGTTCATCAATAGTGATTCCAAGTAGTTAAGTATAGTGGATTAGTTCAATTAATGTCCTAAAGGGTGATTGAAGTGTAAGTGGGTTTTAGCAGTTTTGCTACTATTTTAGGTGTGAAGCGCATAAGTTGTTTTTCTGGTTTAGGACTAGGTTAGATTACATAAGCCAGGTTCCCACAGATGTAGAGGAGTGTTGAGTGACTTTCTGAAGCTCAGAGAGGGAGCTGAGCAGATGATGGTGGAGCCATCTATATACTGGGTAAGAATGGAGTTGGTTAGTGTGTTGGGCAGATTATACATGAATACATATTGAATAGACATTTGTCGTTGATAGATCCTTGATGGATACCAAATGGGATGAGAAAGAATGTAGAGGAGCCTTTTAGCCATTTTGCACTGAGTTCTATGGAGTGAGGTAAGATGTGAAACACAGAATTGATTTGTCTTGTAAGCCTGTCTTGTTGAGTCTGTGAAGGAGAAGGAGGTGTGAAACGTGTCAAAGGCTTTAGAGAAGTCAAGGAATACTGAGGAGACTGGGAGATTTCTGTTTCTAAGGGTATTTATAGTTTTGAGAAATGAGAAGAGAACTTGTCAAGACTGTGAGAATGATGGAAGCCATGTTGGGATGGTGAGAGGAGATTGTTGAGGAGGAAAGCTAGCAGTTGAGTGGATACATTCTCTCCACGATTTTTGAGAGGGGTAGTAGAATAGCTGTGTATCTGAAGTTAGAAATGTTAGAGGATGGGACACCTTTATGTAGTGGGAGGATGAAGACTTTCCAATGGAGAAGAATTATGCTGTCTAGATTGATCATATTAATTAAAATAGAGAAAGGGTGAGCAAACTTTTCTGTTGCTAATTTTAGATGGGAGTTATCTGGGGCTGTAATGGTCTTTTTTGAGATACTATTTGGTTTTGGTGGGGAAGGCTAGTATTTTTAATGTGGCATGTGAGAGCTGGAGCTTGGACTGTACTATGTTTAGGGTTTGAGAAAAGAGGTAGCAGTACTGGTAAAGCGTGTATTGACAGAACAAGCTACATTGAAGTCTGATTCCAATAGATAGAGGATTAGGTTGCGAGGGTTTACCTGGGTTTAAACATGTAGGGATGGTAGACCCACAACAGTTTGGGGATTTGATGTGTTGATTCTTTTGGGAGAGGAGTAAGATTTTCTGTCTGAATTTCTTTGGGTTTTAGTTTAATTAGGATGGTGATGGTAATGCAGGTCTAATCCTTTTGCCACTTGTTCATGCGTCATCTCATAGGTGCTTGAGTTTTTTGGTAGTCTTAGTGGCCCAGGGGACTGGGATAAATTTGACTCTTGTCGGAGTCTGGCATGAGAATTTAGGATGTTTAAAAAAAGTATTCTTCAAGTAGTGGACAGCTTCATTTATTGGGTAGTAGCTTTAGTGCTTTCCAGTTGTAAGCTTGGAGGGATGCAAAGTATTAATCCTTGTTGAAGTTAGAATGATTCTTGTTGCTATTCCTAGAAATCTAGCATTGCTGACGGGAGCCAAAAGATGTTTAAAAGTGTTTTTTCATTGGTTTGTTTAAATGGGGTTCTACTGTATTATGCTGACTGAAATTTGTTTGTCTTTGCAACAAGACTAGAAGGCTGATTACAGCGCATTCCTTTAGACCTCACTTTCCAAGCAAAAGTCAACAAAGTACTTTTATTTCTTCTGCACTTGCTGTTGCCTATTGATTTTGTAGTGTTTAAACAAGTTTGACTTATTTTATTTTTCATGCTATAATTTAATTATTTTGTATGTTTGCTTGACTGAATAATTTAATCGCTAATTTGCTTCCCTGCGGTAAATCTACTGATTTCCCCTCAATTTTGTTTTTTATTTTAGTTACATTTAAACAATCTTTGATTACTTTTCTTAGATTGAATCGAAGTATTGTTGTGCAGTCACCTGATTATATTATTTACTGTTACCCTGTGCTTAATCTGCTGTTTTACCTCCATCTTTGCTGTTTATTAACTTGGTAATTGAAAAAGCAAAGTTTTAACCACTGTATGGGCAAGTCTGAAAGATAATGGTGACTTCTCAGAGAGGATAAGCAACTGATGTTTCTGGAGAGCTAGCATTATTGACTGGAATCAAAAGCTGGTTGAAAACATTATTTTATTGGCTTGTTTTGAAGTCTTTACTCATCTATATTATGCTAAGCTACACTGCATGCATTGCCATGCAAACCTTAATTTGGTAAACACAGGCACTTTGAAGATTTACTCCTAGCAAGCCTAGCCAGAGCTGTACCCATTAGTATGCTATGCTAAAAGCACTCTTGTTACTGTAAACTGCTTCTTTCTTAGTAGAGTACCTTCACTACTTCACTGTTGTACTACAAACATACAGATAATTCTTACAATACCAAACAAATCAGTTTCATTTCCCCCACATTTCTGTACTCTTAATGTTCAGATAAGTCTTTGTCCTTCCATATCACTGTTGCAGTATTTGTAACAGTAGTATCCCCTACCAAAGGCGACCCAACGTCTAGCCGGTATAGCAAATCCTTTGTGTTGCTTTAGGGTACACCATACGTCACATGTATGCTCCTCCTATAACATAGGGCATAAAGATGAAGTCCAGACATATCATCATCAAACTTCTTTGCCATCAGTCCAAATGCCATGATCGCCCGAGTCGTTGCTGGTGTACCTAGCCATTCCGATAAGTGCCCTGTTGGGGTTTTTTGCTTTTACTTTTGTATTGTGGGGTTTCTCGTCATCCAGGAAGAGTAAATGCCAGTGTGGGAGACAGATTCCTGATAGACTGTCACAAGCAGTGCTTGTTTTGTTTAGGTGTTGCACACAATCATACATCCTGCAATGTTTGTCAGGCCTTTGTTCCAAAGACTTCATGTAGATGTCCTTCAAGGATGCATCTGCAGTCATAACATATGGGTTGTCCTGCCTCAGGCAGCCCTTCGGTCGGCCGGATTCCAAAGTCTGGGTCTGGCCTCGGCTGATGTCGCACCTTCCCCGACGTCAGAGCTTCTGGGGTATAAAGGCATCAGCCGACACCATTTTCCTCAGTCTTTCTTGCCGCGCGGTGCCCGAAGCAGAAGCTGTTCGCAAGTGCCGGTCGGTCAGATCCAGAGATTTCAGCTACCAAAGACTTCGAAAAAAGCTAAGTACCCCGTTGGGGACTCTCTCTTGCCTCAGCCGATGTCAGACAAAGTAAATAATTGTTTAGAAGAAAGCCAAAATGTAAGGTTAGCCTCAGTTGCCAGCCTTTATAGCACTTGGTATAGCAACTGCCTAATGCTCACAGTCAATGGACTACTACTTACCCAGTCACAAGCATATGTACCTGTGAGAGATGCAGATATTTGACTAATATGGAGGCATCTTAGTTAAATAACACTTAACACAAATAAATGGGAAATTATCATATGTTGAGGCTGTAAAAAAAAAATAAATAAAAATCATTGCTTAAGCTTCCAAGATCAAACAAGACCTGGTTTCAGGGAAATTAAATACATAATCACATATTGCTATATCCACACTCACTAAGAAACAAATAGCCCCAAACCAAGTACAACTTAAATCTTTCACTAATACTAATAATATACTTTTGATTGGTGACTCCATTGTAAGATAAACCAACACTAATCCTACAAGGCTGGACAAAAACAAGGTGACAGTGAGTTGTCTTTCCTGTGCCAAGATCTTGACGTTTCAAGGGCCCTCAGACTCTTAAGATGAACAGATATGACTATGACATGGTGGTCCATGTGGGTGTAAATGACCTGGCATGCATAACTTTAAGGGAAATTAAATGACACATTTCTGACCTCTTCATGTCAGTTACAAGTGGAGGCTAATAGTCCTTCCTACACCAAGATTAATGCCCGGGTGCAAGGAAAAGATGGTTGATTTCAGCTCCTGACTTAGTAGCTGTTGTCATTTGACGGGGATCCCTTTTGTGTTAGCATGAGATGAACTGCTGCACAGCTCCATGTTCTTTGCTAAGGACTGCTTGCACCTGACATTCCAAGGCATCCACATACTGGTCAAAGCATTTGTTGCCCCATAGTGCCCTTTTTGGCAGATTCCAGCTGATGAATCTTCGAAAGTACAAAATGTAAGAAACCACAATGTTAATGTGGTGATGCTCAGTGCTAGGAGTCCAAATAAATTGCCTGACCTTGAAGACCCCATCCATTTGAAGCACTTTCTATGTATTATTACTGCAGAAAAACACCCCTTCTATTTCTAGGGTGTTACCCTACCAAGCCTGGAGACATGGTGGAAAGTGTGGTGGAGTAGCCATATTTGTTAAAGATCACGTTACTTTGAGATATATTCCCAGACACCTGTAAACTGAAGTTATTGAGATTCAACTTGGCATAAATAAAACCAACTTCAGATCGTAGTATGTTAAAAGACCCTTTTGATGACCTCTTAAAAACTATGCCCCTTTTCTATGTATGTTGAATAAACTTTATATACTCAAAAACCCTATCATCTTGGGAGACTGACTCCCTCTTGATAAACTGGGAGACATGGACATCAAATATGTGCCCTAAAATTTCTTTATTTCATTAAAAAGAATTCCCTAGATCAAATAGAGGCTACTAGAGAACCAAATATTCTTAACATGATCCTCACGAATGTGGCAGCTGTATGTACATTCTCACAGGCATATACCCTAGCTCTTCAGCCACTCCATCCACTTAAATGGCTCAAACCCCTGCCAAAAAACAAAAAGGATGCAAGAGGTCCCCCAGTAGAATCGGCCACTTGGGGGAGCCTCCTGCCAAGACTGCTAGACCTTCAGAGCCGATCACTTCAGCTACTATTGTTGTCCAGGCCTCCCCTTTGTGCCGAAGCTTCTCCCTGGAGCCAGTGACATTCAGACCCAAGCCCCCTCTCTCCTGCAACAGCCCAGGCTCAGTTCCAAGCCTGCTTTGGCTGTCTCTTCCATTACGTCTTCTCAAAGCCTTTCTGAAGCCAAGGTGGACAGCATGATGGTTAAGCTTCTCAAGACACAAATCCAGCTGGGGAATCTTGCCTGCTCTGTCTCCTTTTGGATGCATGAGCAAGTTCTGACTTTCACACCTATCTCTCCTTCTCCGATCCGACCTCCGGTTTCGGAGTTATTGGGCCTGAGCCTTCCTGGAGTCGAGATGTTGGCGCCAAGTCTGGTTACCTAAACTCCAGTCTCCCTGACTCGCTCAGCTCCAACAGTTTCCAAGCAGAGCAGTTTTTGGAGCCTTCAGCGTAGGTTCTGAGTGGGTTGGCATAAGCTACAAAGCTTTCAGAGCTGTCTCTTCCCCTCAGGGACTCTGTGTTTGATAGTTTCTGACTCCTCACTTGGGTCCAGGGGCGGTTCGGGTTTGTGGAGCTTCCTCGTCGACAGTTTTGGCTCAGATGGGGGTGGCTGTGGTGTTGCAGTCTCCCTCTGTTTTTGAGATGGTGGAGATGGTTCTGTGTGTACCCAGAAGATCAGCTCTCCCTGCTTCAGAGCCCTCCCAGCAGCTTTTGTGCTTGATACAACTACTCTGTCTCCTCTGGGACAGCCTGACAAGAAAGACTTGGTCTTCTTCCCTCTTGGAACTTCTGGAGTCTTCTGATACCTCCCTGGAGCACCCCACTGAGGAGGTTCCTCTGAAGCATCGGTGCAAACAGAGGCACGTCTACTCCCCTTGGGAATCCTTCTTAGAAGAGAGAGATTTCGATGAAGAGCAAGGGTTCCCCCAGATCACCACCCAAAATCTTACGCCAAAAAGGTTATTTTCCAAAAGCCCTAACCCAGAAGAATTGGTGTTTCTGGAAGCTTTTGGACCAGGCCCATCTACTTCTTGGCTATCCCCCCCCCCTTATTGACCTCATGTTGTGCAGTGCGTTGAAGGAGCTGGACACTGGAACCAATTCCGAAGCGGCCCAATAAGATTCTTATTGCCCCTTCTGACCACCCCCATTAGACTAAGGCTGTTTCTGTTGATGCCATAGTGGTTGCAGCCACTAGCAAAATGCAGCTGGCCTAGCAGAGCACCACTGTCCATCCCCATAACGGGAGTCTAGGGCATTGGATAGGTTCGGGAAGTGGGTTTACACGTCGTCAACTTTTGCATTGCAAGTGCTGAGCTATTTGGCTCATGTAACCAGGCTACAGAGGGACCTAGTTAAGGAACTCTCTACCTTTGTCCCAGGGTCCATGTCTGGCAAGGACCAGAAGACCTTTTCCTCTGGAATGGCTCCCCTTTAGTCTGTCTTTAACACGTCCATGAGGTTTATCTCTCTCATGCTGCAGAAGGTGTCTCACAGGCAGCTGGATCAGGCATTGCTACCAGATGCCACACCTGGATGTGGTTGTGTGATTTCTCGGAACCCTACAAGGCATCCTTCACCAATGTCCCTTTCAACAGATCAACTCTGTTTGGTCCAACAGAGACATTCTCTCCCAAACTGAAAAGGACAGAAAGACCTTGTCTGCTGCAGGAATCTACTTCTCTACCCCACAATGGACCTTTTCCAGGAGCCAGGTTGGAGGTAAGATGTTGTGGTTCCGAAAATCTCAAGATCCTTTTCAGGATTCACAGGGAGAGACCACCTTTCCAGAGGCAGAGGGAGAAATGGTTATTATGGCAGACGCCCCCCTCTTGGCAGAGGAGGTCCGATGAATCAAGCATCTCTAGATTCTTTCTTGGACAGACCAGGTCAGTGATTCTGAGGGATTGTCCGACTGCTCAACTCTGGAGGCAGTTGGAGGATGTTTGTCCTTGCACCCAACAGCCTGGGAAGACATGAGAAAAGATCATTGGGTGTTAAAAATAATATTTATTTATTTATTTATTTTTATTTAATATTTGTTCACCGGGAAAGTCCGACTAGGTTACACAGATCCTGTTTTCAGCGGAGGCCCGGGGAGAAATGCTCCAGAAGCATGTCTTTAGAATGTGGGAGGAAACTGGAGTACCCAGAGGAAACACACATGAACGCAGGGTGAACATGCAAACTCCACACAGAAGGCACCCCAGCCGAGAATAGAACCGGAGAACCTCTTGCTGTGATACAACAGCATGAACCACTGCGCCGCCCATATAAATCAGAGGCCATTCCGTATACTCTTTTCCCAGAAACTCTCTCCTAACAAAATCCTCCCCATGTTCTACCAAATCAGAAGGTGGCTGCAATGTTAAGAGATTACAAAGCTACCTTCAAAAAGAATCATCCAAAGTGTCCCCCAAATCTGATCGGCATCTACTCAAGATTCTTTAGTGCCCAAGACGGTGGGGGACCTTGGACCCATTTTGCGCCTCATGACCCTTAAATTGATTGCCAACTCAAATTTCTGAATGGTCACAATACAGTCCATTCTGCCTTTTCTGCAGAAGGATGATTGAATGTGCTGTGTAGACTTTCAGGACATGTACTATCACATCAAGATGAATGGGTGCTCCAGGAGGTTCCTGCTCTTCTGGCTAGGAGCAGTCGTCATCAGTTCAGAGTACTGCCATTTGGTCTCACCACAACCCCCAGATGTTCAGATGCATGGAAGTCATTGCAGCTGACCTGAGACTGCAAGGATTCCGGGTGTTTCCATACCTAGACGATTGGCTCTTAACTGCTCTCACCAGGCATTAACTTCTGTAAGCCAGAGAATTCCTGTTCCATCTAGCCTCGACCTTGGGCATGTCTGTCAACCTGAAAGTCTCATCTTCAACAGGTCCAAGTCATAGACTTCATCAGAGCTCGTCTGGACACCATTTGTTCACTAGCCCTTCTTCTTCTGGACAGAATTTCCACCTTGAGGGCTCATGGGCATTTCTCTCCTCCCTCCCAGCAAGTCTTGTCCTAAGATCTCTGGGGTCCATGGCAACCACAATCACCCTGACACTGTTAGCTTGCCTTCACATGAGAGTACTTCAGTGGATCTTAGCAGTACAGTGGTCTCTTCTGCTCTTCCCATTAAAAGTACTTAATCAGGATTTCACGAGCATCCATACAGTCTCTCCTGTGGTGGATCCACTCCGAGGTTATTGTTCAGGGCCACCCATTCCTCCTACACCCTCTCACGGCCACTGTGACCACTGACACATCCCAACTTGGGTGGGGGGGCATTATCTGGAACACACGGTCCAAGGCAAGTGGTTCCCCCCTAGAGACCAACTTTCATGTAAACATTATGGAGATAAGGGCAGTGCTTCTTGTGTTGCAAACCCTTCATTCCTCTCTTCCTACAGGAACTATTGCTTTTCAGACAGACATGTCAGTGATCTGGTATAGTGACAAACAAGGAGAAACCAGGTCTTACTCCTTGTGTTGAGAGGCCCTGAGACTGTGGCAGTGAGCGATTTCTTCCAACTACTTTCTTATATCAGTGCACATTCTGGGCAAGTCGAACATCCTGGGGAACAGGCTTAGGAGGCCCATTGTGATGCCTCATGAGTGGTCTATGAATCCTTCAGTGGCAAATATGAACCTCCAGAGATGGGGGTCAACCTTGCTGCGATCTTTTTGTCTCTCCCTCCAACACCAAGTGTAGCAATTTTTTTTGCCCTGATCCCTGCTCAGGGGCAGTCACTGAGAGACTCTCTTGTCCATGCTCGTCTCCCTGGTCTGCTCTGGTTAAACTCAAGTTTTTACTCTGAAAGACCCTATTCTTGGTGGCTTTTACATCTGCTAGATGAATTTCTGAATTGCGTGATCTCTGATCTAAATATAATCAATGTTTTCTATAAGGATATGGTTATACTTGGAGCTAATCCTTCCTTTTATGCCCAGTGTTGCTACTCAGTCCAATTTTAATATGTCTATCTGCCAGCTTCTTTCTGAGACATGCCAATAAAAGAGAATATAGACTACAGTGCTTGGATGTACACAAACACATTTTATTTTGAAAGAACAAAGGAATTCAGAACAATGACTCATTATTTGTATCCTTTTGCAAAGCAAAGGTGAAAAGGTGACTGATTTTTTTTTTTCCAAATAGCTATTCTGCTGTATTATTTTCTGCTGATTTGACTATCAATATCCCATTTCCTTCCAAAGCCTGACCACTGCATCTTTTCCTAGGAATCTTCTAGATGCAATTTGTTTGGCAACTCCATGGTCTGTCTTGTATACCTTTGCCAAATGTTAGTTTGAATACTTTGTTTAGGTCCAGGGCATCCTTTGGGGCACTGATACTCGAAGGCATTTTGTCCTAATGCTACCCATGGTCTTCTGGAGGTGCTGTCCATCCATTTACAAATTATGAACAGGGCCATCTTTAATATGCAAGTTATGTACTTCCCATATTGACGGATTTAGTTCTCTGTCCATACATTTTAACTCATTCACTCTAATGGAGCTCAGGAAGTTTGCATTGTAACTTCCACCTGGCGGAGCCCAAGCCTTTTGACAGTATCAAATTATGTCTTCATGTTTCAAACAAATGTTCATATCTCTGGAACTATAGGGATTGTGGAAGACGTATAAATGGCAAGCTCTTCAGCACAAACTATTTTTATAGTGGTAGTATTCTTTAGATTCTAGTTCTTAAACTTGAATTTTATAAGTCACAGTAAACACAGTAATTATTACAGGTTTATATTACCATATCGAATGGTAATAATCTCGAACGCTTATATTAGTGAAAATGCAGGTAAATGAACTTGTCTGATGTTAATCTTCCTCCCATTCATCACTGATGGTTTCGGTTCCGAGCCCTCGGAACTGAGTCAGCCTAATACCAAGCTCGCATACACCAAAAACTCTCGAGCTAAGCTGCTACCCACAATGCCCTTCTCCCAGTTACCCCAGATCTGATTTGCTGCGTAGCCATATAGCAACATTTCACTGAGCTCTCCAGCTAAGTGTAGTATTTTATTGTGTGTACTTTTTATTTAACTTTTGTTCCTAATCTAACCTCACAGGCTTCAGAGGATAAGATTGCAAGTACGAGTGATACTCTGTCAAAGAAAGGTGTCAGGAAGAGAAGTTCTTCAGACTCTGGTGTCCATGGCTGCAGCCATTCAGACTGTTCCTCTGGCAAGATTACACATGAGACTGTCACAGTGGCTCCTATTGTCCCAATGATTGGCAAATCTCCACCCCCTGAACTCACAGATCCTCATTACCAACTCTGACAAGCAAGATCTCCTCTGGTGGATGAGGCCAGATGCAGAACTTTGGTGTTGCCCCTTTCATACTCCCCAACCCAATGCCACAGTGACCACGGGCACTTCCCTGATAGGGTGGGAGGGCATTTTCAGGGAAAGACAGTCCGAAGCACGTGGTCGAGCTTAGAGGCCAACCTGCATATCAGTGTTCTGGAATTGAGAGTGGTGCTGTTGGCCTTGCAGGCATTACATCTGCTCCTTCTATCGGGAACGATTGCGATTCAGTCAGACAATGTCAGTAGTCTGGTACATAAACAAGGAGGAACCATATCCTACTCCCTGTGTCTAGAGGCCATGAGAATTTGGCACTGGGCGATAGCTTCCAACTGCTTTCTTATAGCAACACACATCCTGGGGAGCTCCAGCGTGATTGTGGACAGGCTGAGCAGATGCTTCCTCCTTCCACACGAGTGGTCTCTCAATCCAAACGTGACAGCAGAAATTTTCAGCCGATGGGGGCCAGTCTTGCTACGATCTCTTTGCTTCCCCTTCGAACAATAAATGCAGCAACTTCTTTGCCCTCTTTCCCCCAGAGGGGGAGTCCCAGAGAGATGCTCTGACTCATGATTGGCCCACGGGTCTCCTCTATGCTTATCCTCCAAATCCCTTGATACCTGTATTTTTAAAGAAAGCAATTTGGTTGAGATGCAAGGTGATCCTCATTGCCCATTTTGGCCTCATCAAGTGTGGTTCCCCTTCCTCCGGCCTCACCTGTTACAACCTCCATGGATCCTGGACACTCGGCCAGACTTAATTTCTCACCCCCAAGGGTTGACTCTCCCAAATCTGTCCACTCTCAAGCTCACAGCTTGGTTTCTTCACTTCTGTTAGTCGCCAGGCAGGAAACACTTTCCTCACCTGTTTGCGATATTATTCTGGCCTCCCATAAGCCATCCACCAGAGAACTTTAAAGAGATAAATGGAAAAGATTTGCTCTTTGGTCTAAAAAAAAACAGATGCTAGACCTCTTCTCAGCTCCGGTCTCTGTTACACTTAAATACCTTTCTGAGTTTTTTGAGAATGGAGCATCAGCTTCTACCATTAGAGTCCATTTTGCAGCTGTTTCCAAGTTTCATAACGGATTAGAGGGCATTCCACTTATCTCCACCCGCCTATGCAAGACCTTTCTCAAAGGAGTGTTTCATAGCAGACCTCCAATCAGGCGTCCTTTAGAGGAATGGAATCTCTCCCTAGTACTAAATTTTCTGTCTTTACCCCCCTTTTGAGCCTCCTGCAAAACGTGACCTCAAATTTCTATCATGGAAATCTCTATATTTGGTGGCTGTCACATCAGCTAGACGGATATCAGAATTACAAGCCTTATGCATGAAGAGCCCGTATTTAATTTTTCATAAAGACAAGAGTATCGCTACGTACTAATCCAACTTTTCTCCCCAAAGTGATGTCTGATTTCTCTGTGAACCGAAACATTGAACTCCCAGTGTTTTTCCCAAACTATTCCAATAAAGAAGAATACTGTCTACATTCATTGGACGTACATAGGCAACTGCATTTTTACTTGGATAGGACTAAATGTGTCTGTAAGTCGGATCTTTTCATTTCCTTCTCTGGGCCAAAAATGGGATATGCTGTATCAAGTCATTTTCTCAAAATGGCTCAGATTGCATTGCTTTTTCATATTCACGTGCAAATGAGCCTAAACCTGACTATCAAAGCACATTCAACGAGCGCTATAGCAACAACTTTTGCTTTTCACTCCAGAACTTGTACGGACGACATTTGCGCAGCAGCCATTTGGGCTAAACCTCACATTTTCATCAAACATTACATTTTGGATATGGTCTCCAGTGGAAGAGTGGCCTTTGGCTCAATTGTACTCAGGAATGTTCTTCCATAAGGGCCTCCCAGGTAGCTTGGGATTCTGTCCCATCTGTGATGAATGGGAAGAAGATTAACACCATTAGATAAAGAAGGTATGTCTTGCCATAACGTTCCATCTGTGTTGCTGATCATCTTCCCTTCATCACATCCCACACTCTGTCCTCACCAAAGGCTCCTGGTGGATCTTATGGATGTTCTTCATGTTTCACTGTTGCAGTCATTACATTTGGGTAATCCTGCTGGCAGGTTGCCCTCAGCCGGCCTGAATTCCAAAGTCTTGGGTCCTGCGTCGGCTGCTGTCGCCCCTTCCCTGACATCAGGTTGTCAGGGGTATAAAAGAAGTAGCCAATGACATTTTCTTCAGTCTTTCTTGCCATGCGGTGCCCAAAGCAGAAGCAGTTCGCAAGTGCCGGTCGGCCGACTCCTGAGATTCTCGTGTTTGAGTTTCAGATCCGAAGTCTTCAATAAAGCTAAGTACCCCGTTGGGGAAACTTTTTTCTTGCTCCAGACCGATGTCAGAAAAAGTTAATTGTATTTCTTGTGGAAAGCAAGTACCTCATAAGGATTTTCATTCTTATTGTATTCCTTGCCCTAGGCCCTGATTACAACATTACTGGTTGTCGGTTTTGTGCTAGATTTAACCAATGCATTATTAAGCGTCGGTATGATTGTGCTTTAAACTTTTTTGGACGCCGGTTTAAGTATCCTGAAATGTCATCGGATAGCCATCCGACTACCGGAGTTTATAAAAAACGCAAAGAAAAAGAAAATCAACTGAGGCCCAAAACAGACGACGAATCTTCTCCTAAGCCAGTCGCCAGTTCTCAGTGAGGCCCTTTTGCAGCTGCTGACACCCGCTACTTTAGAGTCGCAGGCCGCTACCGACTTCCACATGGAGTCGGCCATGCTGCTGGATACTCAAGGTATTCGAGCCTCGGACGCTAATCCCTCAGATGGGTCCGGAGCCGCTGAGCAGGCAACGGCTTCTGAGGGTGTATTCAGACCTAAACATCTTTACATTTAAACGACTTCAACATCAAAGGCAAAGACTAAAGCAAGGAAACAAACTCGAGCCCTGTGGACAGGCCTCTATGCCCAAAAAACAGATGCTCAAAATGGCCAAAGACTTGATTACCTTGATCAGGGGGTTCCCATCCCCCTCCTGATAAGAGGCCTAGGCAAGACACTGACTAAGAATCTTCAGATGAGGTTTCTATTTCTTCTGATCAGGAATACCCCCCCCCCCCCCCCCAATGAGGATTCTGATGCTGAAGAATCCATACCTTCACCATCTTCTCCTGAGGACTATTCCTTTGGGGAAACCTTGCATACCATGAAGGGAGCATTTCCACTGGAAGAGCCAAGATTTTTCAGAATCTAAAAAGAGGCTCATGGATTTTCTCTTACTACCTCAGCACAGGCCTCTAGGTATTCCACCTGTGTTAGACATTGTAGATGTGTTTTCGGAGTCTAGTCTGACCCCTGACTCCTTACCCCCAGATCCTGTTAAGCCTGACAGATATTATAGGGTTCTTGACTCACACAAATTTCTTTTTAAAAACCCTGCTGCTGACCCAGAAACTATTTCACAGGGTCCAAAGGGAGTTAAGGCTTCTACTACAAAAAACCCAACCCCCTCTGACAGGGATTCAAGGGCACTGGACAGATGGGGAAAAAAGATTTACACATCTGCAGCCTTGGCTATCAGAGCCTTAAACTGTCAATTTCATATGCTTAAGTAACAACGACATGTTATGGGATTACTGAAACAGAAAATGATGTTGATTTCTGAATGTGCAGAAAATAAAGAATTGCAGAAATTATTGCATGCAGTTGAACAGGTTGGAAAGCATAGTTTGCAATGTGGTTTTGACTCGGAGGCCTCCTGCAGGACCACAGTTATGGGATCTGTGATTAGGAGGCGTGCGTGGCTAAAGGAACAAAATTTGCCTAATCCTGTTAAAGCTAAATTGCTAGATGCACCTTTACAGCAAAGCTAAGTCTATGCAAACTGTTAGACTTCTTACAAGTGCAGCCACCAAGATTCAGCAAACACTTACCTACAAAGAATTGGTCCTTTCCTGTGTCAGAGTTCAAAGGGGCAAATCCAGATACCAGGCGCAAGAGTCACATAGGTCAAAGCAACGGGGCACTTCTACCCCCAAATCTGGAGGAGATAAACCGCAGACCTACAGAAAACAGTCCGAATGACTTCCCTCTGCCTGCACCAAGCACTTATCTTTTGGCAGCACCCTTAGGGGGAAAATTAGCACTGTTTGCTCAAATGTGGCAGTTAATAACCCAGGACAAGTGGGGTACTAAACATAGTATCAAAAGGATACGGATTCCATTTCCACACACTGCCAATGGCAAACGGTTGGCCAGATCTGCCCAAAACTCAATGGGCAGAGGCACAGAAACAGGTTACGTCCCTCATGGATATGGGGGCCATTAAGCCAGTACCAGAACTGGAAAAAGGACAAGGTTTTTACTCAAGACTGTTCTTGGTACCCAGAAAGGACAAGGCCTGGCGGCCAATACTGGATTTATCAGTTTTGAACACATACCTGGACATTCCAAAATTCAAAATGCTGACTTTGCAGCAGCTTCTGCCCATGCTGGGCAAGAATGCTTGGCTGGTGACATTGGACCTAAAAGAGGCATGCCTGCATGTCCCAATAAGCCAATTGTGCAGAAGATACCTCAGATTCAAGGCTGGCTTAATGCATTACCAATTCTCTGCACTGCCCTTTGGCTTATCTACTGCACCCAGGGTCTTCACAAAGTGCCTGGTGCCAGTAATTGCATTTTGCAGACAAAAAAGTATAGAAATATACCCTTACTTGGACGACTGTCTCATTCAAGCAGAGAGCAAGAACATACTTCAACACCTGGCGTTTGTGAAAAGGCTTCTAACATGCCTAGGGTACACAATAAATGAAAAGAAATCACAGCTGGTACCCCCTCAAGAGATAATATTCCTGGGTGTAAGCTTAAATGCAACTGCCCAGATGGCTTACCTCACGCCAGACAAGCAAAGGCAACTGACTACTTCAAACGGATGGCAAAAAAACCCCAATTATCTGCAAGGTAAATTCTGCAGGCTTTGGGCTTCATGGCATCCTGCATCCTACTGATTCCATATGCAAGACTACATATGAGAAAACTTCAATGGTACCTAAAAAGGTTTAAGGAGTCAACATTCTCACAGTCTGGAAACAATGATTCCTCTCATACCATGCCTATGACAGGAGTTTCTATGGTGGGCAAAGGCATGTCACCAAAACATGGGACTGGCCTTCACTCTACCCCCTGCTAGCCAAACTTTAACAGGCACATCAGATTATGCCTAGGGGGCCCACATGGCAGGAAGATGCATTCAGTGCATATGGTCCCCAAAACAAATGCATCTACATATCAACCAGAAAGAGATGCTAGCTGTTCAAAATGCCCCAACAGCCTTCAAGGACTTACTTCATCCAGGACACCTACTGATAGACTGACAACACCATGGTCATGTGGTATATAAACAAGCAAGGGGGCACACACTCATACCCCCTTTGCAGATTAGCCATGGCACTGTGGGACACAGCTTTGACCTACCAGATACATCTTCAAGCTGAATTCCTGCCGGGAAAGCAAAATACTCTGGCAGACGATTTAAGCAGAAACCTTATGGACCCTAATGAGTGGAAACTAAATCCACAAGTTTTCAGCATGATAGCAGAGAAATGGGGGAGCCCAGACATGGATCTTTTTGCCTCTCCTCAGAATTATCAATTGAAAAAATTCTGCACAAGGACTTATCACAGACAAGCATGGAAGGTGGACGCCCTATCCTTCAGTTGGAAAAACCTATTAATTTATGCCTTTCCCCTTCTGCCTCTTCTTCCCAAGGTCCTTCTAAAAGTCAGACAAGAGAAACCAAAAGTGATACCAACTGCCCCGGAGTGGCCCCTTGAATATTGATACCCAGTCCTAAGGAACTTGTCTCAATACCCAGCTTGGACCTTACCTCAAAGACCTCAACTACTGTCCCAGCAAAACAGTCAGACCCTGCACAATCAACTCCAGACATTGAACCTGGCGGCATGGCTGATCATGTAGTTATACAAACAACTCCTCTCAGTAAAGCTGTGATGGATGTCATTTTGGAAGCCAGAAGGCCTAGTACTAGAAAATCATATGCTGATAAACAGAAGAGATTCTGTGCTTGGAATCGGGCACAAGGAACTGATACAGCAGAACCAAATATTCCTTAGGTATTACAATACTTAACTGAGATGCTTGACAAAGGCCTATTTTTCTCATCAATTAAAGTCCATGCCTCTGCCATTTTGGCTCATTACAATACAGAGCCACCAATCTTTTCTCATACTTTACTAAAGCAGTATCTTAGAGGAATCAAAAATTTAAGGCCTCCTAGAAGATCACCATTACCTGCATGGGACCTCAATTATGTATTGGAAAAGCTCACCTTGCCTCCATTTGAACCAGCTGCTATCGCTGATATAAAGTTCTTAACATGGAAAACAGCTCTGCTACTAGCAAATACTTCAGCAAGAAGAGTTTGAGCTACAGGCCGTCATGGCTGTAGAGCCTTTTATCATATTTCACCCAGACAGGGTGTGTCTGAGGACAAATCCTACATTTATGCCTAAGGTGGTTTCCAGTGTGGCTCTTAACCAAACAATTAATCTGCCAACCTTTTATCCAAATCCGCAGAACAAAGGGGAGAGAATTCTGTATCCCTTGGACGTACACGGACAGCTAAGATTCTACTTGAGCAGAACTAAAGCTTTAAGAAAAATTGAGCAATTACTAGTGACATGCTGCAGGATCAGGCTATTTCAAAGCAGACCATTTCAAAGTAGATAAGCCACTGCCTCTGTTTCTGCTATTTACACCATGGTAAACCTGTGCCCAAGGACATTAGGTCTCATTCCACCAGAGTTGCAGCTACTTCAGCAGCCTTTCTCAGAGGAGTACCAACCAAAGACATTCTAGAGGCTGCTACTTGGAGTTCTGTTCACACCTTTACAAAGCATTTTCATTTGCCTCTCTATTCCAAGTCCAGGGCAGGCTTTGCCACTTCAGTTCTGCAGGGGCTTATAGCCGCACCTAATGCTGTTTAGCTCCAGCCTCCCAACCATAGCTTTAGGATTCTACCCAAATGTAATGACTGCAACAGTGAAACACAAAGAACATAGTACAGTTGTGTACACTTACCATAAATGTAGATGTTCGAGTGTATTCACTATTGCAGTCCAGGTTACCCGCCCGACATCCCCCAGTCATTCTGGGGTTTCTTTCCTTCTCTATCTTCTACAACCTATGTGGTGTA
This sequence comes from Protopterus annectens, assembly GCF_019279795.1. NCBI lineage: Eukaryota > Metazoa > Chordata > Ceratodontiformes > Protopteridae > Protopterus > Protopterus annectens. The sequence continues at coordinate 902,444,626 of NC_056746.1, forward strand.
TTTGCTTGTAGATGAAGGTAAAGTTTATATTGATACATCTGTGTGTGTGTGTGTATAATAATATATTTTGGCTACCTTTTTGGGGGCACCTGACATCTGGGGCAAGAAAAACTAAAGAAAATGGCGTCGGCTGCATGTTTTATACCCTTGACGACCTGACGTCATGCAAGAGGAGACAGCAACCGACGCAGAACCCAATACTTTGGGATTCAGGCCGACTGAGGGCAACCTGCCAGCAGATTACCCAAATGTAATGATTGCAGCAGTGAATACATTCGAACATCTACATATATGGCTAGTGTACACAACTGTACTTTATCCTTGCCAGGGTAACCCTCGGCCAGCCTGAATAGCAGAGACTTAGTATTTCTGCGTTGGTTGCTTTTGCTTGAGGACTGACGTCAGGTTGTCAGTGATATAATAGAATCAGCCGACGCCATTACAGCCAGTCTTTCTTGCCATGGAGCCCAAAGCAGAAAAATTTGGCACAAGTGCCGGTCGGCCGCTACCGGGGTTTCGTTTCTGAATTGAAGTTGGTCTTAGAAAGCTAAATTTCAAAAAGTCCTTTCTGGCTCCTTCTCAGGATCATGTCTTTCTGGGGGTGCAGCATCCAGACTCTTCCTATGCTAAAATCCCTGTCTCCTCCCAAGGCCCTAACTGTCTCATTTCCTTTGTTCAATCCATCTTCCTTTGGCTCCAGTAACAGCCAGGGCTCTGGGGTTCATGGCTTCCACCATTCCTATGCTCCTTTTTGCCAGACTCCACATGAGAAAACTTCACTGGTTTCTAAGATCGTTTTGGCTTCGGCATTCTCATCCCCTCAAATTCTTAGTTCCTCTTCTTCCATGTCTCAAGCAGGAGCTTCAGTAGTGTATTCAGCAGTTGACTATCAAGCCAGGGCTCCCTTTTCATCCACCTATTCCCTATTGGGAGCTGTTCACAGATGCTTCAGACATGGGATGGCTAGCAGCTTTTGACACCCTACAGGTACAGGGAGTATGTTCGCCTCATCAGCAGGAAGACCATATCAGCATCAAGGTGATGAGCTGTTCTGCTGGCTCTTCAAATCTTTCATCCTCTGATCTCCCCAGGTCCTCTCAAGGTGTTTATAGACAATACCACAGTGATGTAGTATGTCAGTAAATTGGGGGGGGGGGTCTTATCTTTGCCAGCTGGCACTCTTCGTGTGGGAGCTAGCTATCTAGTATCAAGTGACTCTTCAGGTGGTTTACATACCCTCTGTTCAAAAGATTGTGGCAGACGCTCTGATCAGGTCCATAACTCAATCCCACGAATGGATGCTTCACAGTGATTTGTTCATGGACATTGTCCACCAGTGGGGTTCTCCTCAAGTGGATTTTTTTGCCTCCCCTGTGACCAGACAACTTTGTTTATTTTGTGCCAGAGTCCTAGGTCCTCTGGTTTGGAAAGTTGATGCTCTGTCTCGTTCTTGGAAGGGGATGTTTCTTTATGGCTTTCCTCCGTTTCTCTTCATTCCAAAAGTTCAACAGGATGCTCCCAAAATCTTGCTGGTGACTCCCTTTTGGCTGAGAGAGCATTGGTTTTCCTCCTCTTCTGCATTTAGCCTAGGGCAGTCATCACAAGTTACCTTACAGGGTGGATCTAGTCTCACAAGACAAGGGATTTCTTATCCATCCCCACCTGTCCACTCTTCAGCTGACACTGTGAGTGATAGGATTTTGATTCCACATATACACCCTTTTTCTGAGAGCGTACTTAGTGTCCTGCAGGAGGCCAGAAAACCCGCTACCAGGAAATTTTACTTATCCAAATGGAAAAGGTTTTTTATTTGGTGTCTTTCTTGTAACCTGGATCCACGTTTTGTAGTTGTTGATTTGGTTCTATCTTACCTGTGTGAACTGTTCGGTGCTGAGTTGGCTTATTCTTCTGTTAAGGCGGCCTACTTATCAGCTATCTCTGCTTGTCTGCCTTTATCACCTCCTTTAGGTTCTAGATTTTGAAGCTAAACAATTTTATATAGGCATCCTTCATATTAGGCCTCCCAGGAAGCCTGTTCTGAGCTTTTGTTTTAGAAAAATTGTCCCAGGCTCCTTTTGAACCTGCAGCTTCGTCTTTTTTTTTGCAGCATTGCTCTTGGAAGGTTGTACTTTTTTAGCCCTTACTTCTGCCAAATGGGTGTCTGAGCTTCAAGCCTTTTTGGCTCGTCTTCCTTTTTAGGTATTTCATAAGGACAGAGTGCTCCTTCATAGTAATCCTTTTATTCCCAAGGTGGTGAATGAGTTGTCCCTTAATCAGTCTATTAATTTGCCCACATTTTCCCTTCTCCGCAGTGTGCCAGTGTGAAAGTGCTGCACACATTGGATATGCATAGACAACTCAGATTTTATTTGGATAAGACTTTTCATAAATCTCATCAGCTCTTGTTTCCTTTCATCCTAGGTCTTTTAGGATTGACTGTGTCCAAGCGGAGTATTTCGTCTTGTATTTCCAAAGCCATGTTTTTACTTTATTCATTCTATTGTTAAGGCTCATTCTACTGGAGCTGTGGCTGCTGGTGCTTTTTTTCAAGGGTTTGGATACTAACTGTATTCTTGAGGCAGCTACCTGAATTTCAAGCACTGCAAGTTGGACAGAATTTCCAGAGCTAGAGCTGGTTTTGCTAGAGCCATCCTTCATGGCTTCCTAGAGAACTCTGCTGGTCCTTCCTCTTCCCTGTTCTTCCTCAGTTTTGGCACTCTCCCTATTTTAATGAAAACTGTAACGGTGAAATGGAAAGACTGAGTACAGTTGTATAAAGTCTTACCATAACGGTGGTAGATTTTCTTCTCTTCACTGTTGCAGTATTCATTTCTGTCCTCCTCCCCCGGTCTATTTCTCTTCTGGATGTACTGATTACCCCTCTCCTTCTTGGACTGGTGTTCCTACTTGGGCTGTTAGTTCTGTGGATGTTAAGTCCAGATGTCACCTTTATGCCCTGTGCTATGAGAGGAGCATATGTGTGGCATACGACGCGCCATAAAGCAGCCTAAAGGCTTTGGTATACTAGCCGAATGTTGGGCCGCACTTGGCAGGGGATTCTTTTTGTAATGAATACTGCAGCAGTGAAGAGAAGGGCCTCTACCGTTATGTTAAGATTTTACACAACGGTACTTTCCTCTTAAATGGACTATGGTACAGAGCTCATCTTCTGCCCTTAGTCCTCTTTAAGAGATCTCAGTTGAAGAAAAACCCTTAAATGGGCTAGAGGAATGTTTCAAATGGGAAGGGAAGGAGACATCAGAGGTATAAAAGTGATATTTTAATTGTTGTACGTGGATACTTGGTGATCTGAGGTTGTTCTTCCTATGATGGGTGCTCTGAAGGATTCCTTCCTTGCAGCTTTCTAGGAACCAGACTCTCGGTTCTTCATCCCACGTGTAAGAAACTGGATGGGCAGTACAGTGTCCAAGAGTTTCAAAAATACCTGTAAAGCTTGATTATGGAACAAGTAAGATAACAAGCAGTGAAAATGTTTAGTCCCATGTACAGGTCAGGAGTATTTTAAATAGTGGAGAAGTGTGGACTATAATAAGAGTTAAAGGAGTTTATTTAGGAAGAGAAAAGGTAAGAGTTAACTGGTTAACTTGGTTGTCCCCAACAAACAAGGTGTTTTAGGTTTACCCTATTTGAAGAGATACATTAGAGTTACACAGTTAAAGGTTTGTATACATGACACAAGTAGAAGGTTACAAATCAAAGTTAAAAGGTTTGATGATGAAAATGGGGGAGAGGGCATTGTTCAAGAAGTAGAGTATGGTTTTGGATGCCAGTCCTTAAGAAGAATAGCAACAACAGTATAGAATGTTTTTAAATAAGTAGAAAGTTTTCTAAGAGTTAAGCTTACATGGGAATGGAGATTTTCCAGTAGGGATGACTGCAAAGCAGGGGTATGGAATGTAGGCAAGAGGAGGTTGTAATAAGAATCCAGTAAACTGAAAGAGAAAGTTAATAGATTGGGATGAAGCCAAACAGAAGTTTGGGCTGCAGTTTAGAAACTATTTTCTGCCAGGGAATATAGGCAAAGAGAAAGGAATGGGATAGTGCTAAGTATACCTCTCAACCTGGAAACATCAAAAATCTGGGCAAGGCTCATGAAAAATAGGTACAAATCTGTACACTGATTAACATTAAATTTGCATACATAATTACGTAACCCTGCCCACTCTAGTGGAACTGTGGGATACCAACTTTCAAACGCAAACTGAAGAACAGACGGCCAAAATATGGCACCAGGGTCCCCCTGCAGCCATTCCAGTGTCCCATTACCTGTCTATTTCGCCCCATTTACCATAAACACTAATGTATGCATACTGGTTTACTTCTACAATGATTATTTGGATTTTATTTTTTTACATTTTATAGCATGATGCACAAACAGTAAGACATCTGCTAAACAAAGCAATGCTGTCTCACAATGAAAATAGACTTGGCATTAAAACTTTTCTGCCCTTGAAACTCACATTCATTAAACCCACATACCACATCCAGAGAAAATGCAGCTGGCCAGTGGTGGATAAAGATTATCTTTGGACTGTTTTCAAATCATTGGCCCCCTTGCACCCAAAACAAGAAACAAACGTGTTCTTTGATACACCTTCCTGACCTTATTAAATTATATTCCTTGTATAATGCAGCACACTCGTTTGACAGAGTGCATTTTAAACTTACTGTTTGAACATTTTTCCTTAGGCAATGAAACAAAATGCATGAACCCATAATGATAAAACTGCCCAATTCAGAACATGTCCACCGTAAGTCTACTTTCACACCCTCACACAGTATATATCTGTGGATCTAGGAATTTTGATCGAAAGATCAAAAGTCCGAATCAGTTATCACAGAACCTTTACCAAAAGCCCTTTCACCGAAAAAAGCGCTTAAGGTAAAGTATTTAAAAAAAAAAAAAAAACAGTAAACCTACTTCTATGCAGGGGGCAAGCCCCCCTGCACCCCCCCCCCACTTTAATATTCTCACTCTAAGGTCGCACTACAGTGGGGAAAATGGAATTTTCCCTTATCCGCACCATAGTACTACCAGCACAACGAGCATACTTATCCGAAAGTGCTGCTTCTGTGAACAGCACTTTTGGTTACGTATGCTCTGTGATTTCTGCTTCAGTGGGAAGTGCATTCGGGGATCTGTACGGATCATATACATATATATATATATATATATATATATATATATATATATAGAGAGAGAGATATATATATATATATATATATATATATATATATATACAAAATGTATGTATAAAATAGAATGACAGTAGTGTAAGCCATAGGCATCTTGCACAGCTTCATGCACTTATTTGTGGGGGTGGGGGAACAACATTTTGGAAAGTTGTTAGAATAAAATGTGTTAGCACAATGCATTTCACTGCCAAGGCTTGAACCCAGGTCCCTGTGCTTGACTGTCATAGCAACATACCACTATGCGAAATCAGCAGTTTCCTGAAAGATACGAAGACTGAAACTTAAATGGCTATCATTTAGTGAATTCAGATGTTCGTGTTTCACTGTTGCAGTCATTACTCTTGGGTTATCCTTCTGGCAGGCTACCCTCAGTCGGCCAGAATTCCAAAGTCTAGGTCCAGCGTCGGTTGCTGTCGCCTCTTCCCTGACGTCAGTGCCCCAGGGGTATAAAAGATGCAGCCAATGCCATTTTCTTCAGTCTTTCTTGCTGCGTGGTGCCCGAAGCAAAAGCAGTTCGCAAGTGCTGGTCGGCCGACTCCTGAGATTTTCAAATCCGAATTTCAGAACCAAAGTCTTCATTAAAGCTAATTACCCCATTGGGGAAACTTTTTTCTTGCTCCAGACCGATGTCAGAAAAAGTTAATAATTGTATGTCTTGTGGGAAGGAAATACCTCATAAGGATTTTCACTCTTACTGTATTCCTTGCCTAGGCCCTGATCACAACGTTGCTAGCTGTCGGTTTTGTGCTAGATTTAACCAACGCACTATTAAGCGTCGGTTCGATTTTGCATTTCATTACTTTGGCCGAAGATTTAATTATATAATGCCGTCGGAACAGCCGACGACCGGAGTTTACAAAAAACGCAAGGACAAGGAGAAGGATAGGCATCTGAGGTCCAAAACAGACGAGGCCTCTGCTAGGCCAGTCACCGGTTCTCAGTGAGGCGCTTTAGCAGCCCCTGGCTCCCGCTACCTCAGAGCCACAGGCCGCTTCCGACTCCCACGTGGAGCCGACTGGGCCTCTGGATACTCAAGGTATTTGACACACAGAAATCATTCCCTCTGATGGGTCCGGAGCCGATGAGCAGGCATCAGCTTCTGAGGGTGTCTTCAGACCTACACAACTATATATTAAGCCATCTTCAGCTTCAAAGACTAAAGCAGCTGTAAAGACAAAGAAAGAAGTACAGCATTCTCCTACTTGGTCTACCATGCCTAAAAAACAGATGCTCAAAATGGCCGAAGACCTAATTACTTTGATCAGGGGCTCCCATCCCCCACCTGATAAGAGGCCTAGGCAAAAGACAGAGTATTCTTCTGATCAGGTTTCTATTTCCTCTGATTCCTCTTCTGAACAGGATTATTCCATGCTTCCCTATGAGGATTCTGATGCTAAAGAATCCATCCCTTTAGCCTCTCCTCGTGAGGATTATTCTTTTGGGGAAACCCTGCATACCATGAAGGAGCATTTCCACTGGGAGAGCCAAGATTATTCTGAATCTAAGAAAAGGCTCAGAGACTTTCTGCTACTTCCTCAGCACAGACCCCTTGCTATTCCACCTGTTTTAGACATTGTAGATGACGTTTTTTCAAAGTCCAGCGTGTCCCCTGACTCTTTACCCCCTGCACCTGCTAAGCCAGACAGATACTACAGGGTTCCAGATTCTCATAAATTCCTATATAAAAACCCTGCTGCTGATCCAGAAACTATATCTCAGGGTCCCAAAGGAGTTAAAGCCTCCACTGCAAAAAACCCTTTCCCCTCTGATAGGGATTCTAGGGCTCTAGACAGATGGGGGAACTAAGTATACACTTCTGCTACCTTGGCTGTAAGGGCTTTAAATTGTCAGTTTCATATGCTTAAATATCAGCAATATTTAATGTCACTGCTTAAACAGAAATTGTTGACAAATACTGAATGTTCCGAGAACAAGGAATTGCAGGATTTATTGCATGCAGCTGAACAAGTGGGAAAGCATACTTTGCAATGTGGTTATGATTCACTGGAGGCCTCATGCAGGGCCGCTGTCACAGGTTCTGTTATTAGAAGGCATGCTTGGTTAAAGGAACAGAAACTGCCTGATCATGTTAAAGCAAAATTATTAGATGCACCATTACAGCATGATACTTTGGTACTAAAGCAGAAGAGGTTTTGAAAAAAAATGGAGGATAAAGCAAAATCCATGCAGACAGTCAAGGATTTCTTACAGGTACAGCCACCCAGGTTTAGCAGGAACTGGTCTTCTAAAAATTGGTCCTTTCCAGTGTCAGACAGACCACAAAGAGGCAGATACAGGCGTTCCCAGAGGCAGATCTCAGCCCCAAGGCTCATACAGGCCTAAACAATGGGGTGCTCCTACCTCCACAAGCAGAGAAGACAAATCACAAACTTACAGGAAACGGTCCCAATGACTTTCCTCTGCCAGATCCAAGCACTTTTCTTTTGTCAGCCCCCTTAGGGGGAAAACTAGCACTTTTTTCATCAAATTGGCAAATGATTACCCAAGACAAATGGGTCCTGAACATAGTGTCCCAAGGCTACAGGTTCCATTTTCACACTCTACCAAGGTCAAAAGGTATGCCAGACCTGCCACACAGTCAATGGGCAGAGGTGCAAAAACTAATTACAGCCCTCATGGACATGAGGGCCATTCAGCAAGTACCACAACAAGAGCAGGGGCAAGTATTTTACTCCAGACTTTTCCTAGAACCCAGGAAGGACAGAACCTGAAGGCTAGTACTGGACTTGTCTATACTAAATACGTTTCTGGAAGTTCCAAAATTCAAGATGTTGACTCTACAGCAGCTACTGCCCATGCTGGGCAAGAAGGCTTGGCTCGTAACTTTGGACCTAAAAGAGGCATACCTGCATGTCCCAGTCAGACAATCTTGCAGAAGATACCTCAAATTCATAGCTGGCTCAATGCATTACCAATTCTCTGCACTGCCCTTTTGCTTATCTACTGCGCCCAGGGTCTTCACAAAGTGCCTGGCACCAGTAATTGCATTTTGCAGACAGAGGAATTCAAATATATCCCTACTTGGACGACTGCCTAATTCAAGCAGAGAACAAAGACATTCTTCGAAAGCATCTGGTGTTTGTAAAACTGGCCTTGGGTACACAGTAAACTAAAAGAAATCAATACTAGTGCCCCCTCAAGAGATAATATTCCTGGGTGCAAGCTTAAATACAACTGCCCAGATGGCTTATCTCACGCCAGACAAACAAAAGCAACTGACTTCTTACTTCAAGAAATTGGCAACAAAAACCCACTTATCTGCAAGGAAAATCCTGCAGGCCCTGGGTTTCATGGCATCCTGCATTCTACTAATTCCATATGCCAGACTGCATATGAGAAAACTACAATGTTATCTAAAAAGTGTTTGGACTCAGCATTGCCACAGCCTGGAGACAGTAATTGCACTCATTCCCTGCCTGCAACAGGAGTTTCGATGGTGGGCAGTAGTCTGTCACCACAACAAGGGTCTGCCATTCAGTTTGCACACAGACACTGACAAAGGATGCATCAGATTATGCCTGGGGGGCCCGTATGGCAGGAAAATGTATTCAGGGCACATGGCCTGCAAACCACATGCATCTTCACATCGATCAAAAAGAGATGCTAGCTGTTCAAAATGCCCTGACAGCTTTCAAGGACCTGCTTCATCCAGGACAACTACTGATAAAGACAGACAATACTATGGTCATGTTGTACATAAACAGGGAGGTACACATTCCTACCCTCTCTGCAGACGAGCAATAACCTTATGGGACACTGCATTGGCTTTCCAAATTCACCTGCAAGCACAATTCCTGCCGGGAAAAACAAATACTTTGGCAGACGAACTAAGCAGAAACCTCATGGATCCCTACGAATGGAAACTGGATCCACAAGTCTTCAGCATGATAATAAGGAAATGGGGATTCCCAGACATAGATCTGTTTGCGTCCCCTCACAACTGCCAATTGCAGAGATTTTGCACAAGGATTTATCACAAGCAAGCATGGAAAGTGGACGCCCTATCCTTCAGCTGGAAAAATCTAACAGTATATGCCCTTCCTCCACTGCCTCTCCTTCCCAGGGTGGTACTAAAGGTCAGACAAGAGAAGCCAAAAATGATACTGATTGCACCAGACTGGCCACGCCAGCACTAGTACCCAGTCCTAAAGAGCTTGTCTCAAGGTCCAGCATGGATATTGTCTCATGCTTCTCACTTGCTGACCCAACAAAACAATCAGATCGTGCACAGCCAAATCAGGACCGTAAATCTGGCAGCATGGCGGATAATGTAACCATTCAGAACACTCCTCTTTCAAAAGCTGTTATGGATGTTATCTTGGTGGCCAGGAGGCCCAGTACCAGAAAATCTTATGCAGAAAAATGGAAGAGATTCTGTGTTTGGAACCAGGAACAAGGCATTGACACGTGTGTACAAATATACCTCAGATTTTACAATACCTAACTGAGATGCTGAACAAAGGCCTTTCTTTCTCATGAATTAAGATTCATGCCTGTGCCATTTCAGCCCATTACAGTACGGACCCACCTATTTTTTCTCATCCTTTAATAAGGCAGTACCTCAGAGGGGCCAAAAACATTAGGCCTCCAAGGAGAGCGCCAATTCAGCCTGGGACCTAAATTATGTTTTGGAAAAACTCACACTGCCTCCTTTCGAGCCAGTTTCAACAGCAGATATAAAATTTTTATCCTGGAAAACAGCTCTACTCCTAGAAATAACCTCTGCAAGGCAAGTCTCTGAGTTACAAGCACTCATGGCTGTGGAACCTTTTATCATTTTTCATCCAGACAGGGTTTCTCTGAGGACAAACTCTACATTCATGCCTAAGGTGGTATCCAGTGTGGCCCTCAACCAAACCATTCACTTGCCTACCTTTTATCCAGATCCACAGAACAAGGGTGAGAAAATTCTGCATTCTTTGGACATATACAGGCAGTTATGTTTCTACTTGGACAGAACTAAAGCTTTCAGAAAAACTGAGCAACATTTAGTGTCATATGCTGCAGGGTCACAAGGAAAAGCCATCTCAAAACAGACTATTTCTAAATGGATAGGCCATTGCATCCGTTTCTACTATTTTCAACATGGCAAATCAGTGCCTAAGGGCATTAGGCCTCATTCCACCAGTGGAGCAGCCACTTCAGCAGCCTTCTTCAGAGGAGTACCAACCAAAGATATCTTAGAGGCTGCAACTTGGAGTTCAGTGCACACTTTCACAAAGCACTCCCACTTACCTCTTTAAGTCCAGAGCAGGTTTTGCCACTGCAGTTCTGCAGGGCCTCATAGCCTCTCCTAATCCTTTTTAGCCAGCCACCCATCCTCAGCTTTGGGATTCAATCCAAGACTAATGACTGCAACAGTGAAACACGATGAACGTAGTACAGTTGTGTACCTACCATAAATGTAGATGTTCGAGTGTATTCACTGTTGCAGTCCAGGTTACCCACCCACCATCCCCCTTCTCTTTGCTGGGACTTTTTTACATTTTTCTATCCTATACAACCTATTTGGTGTATTTGCTTGTAGACAAAGGGAATGTTAATTTTGTGCATGTATTTTTATTGGCATATTTTTTCAGCCTACCAATTTGGGGGCACCTGACATCTGGGGCAAGAAAAACTGAAGAAAATGGCGTTGGCTGCATCTTTTATACCCCTGGTGCACTGACATCAGGGAAGAGGCGACCGCAACCGACGCCGGACCTAGACTGTGGAATTCTGGCCGACTGAGGGTAGCCTGCCAGCAGGATAACCCAAGAGTAATGACTGCAACAGTGAATACACTCTAACATCTACATTTATGGTAGGTACACAACTGTACTTTCTCACTTCTCACCATAGCTGTCAACCTCTTAGCACAAAAAACCTGGACAAAGCCAGTAATGGGGGAATACAGCCCCAAAATAAGGACAAATTTCAAATACTGATCTTACAAACTTAGAAAATTGCTAGAATAAAAAGTTTTGTTCTGATCTATAGTGTATTACGTTTTAAGCTATTGTTTTGTCGTGATATATTTTTGCTTGTTGAGTATGCATAAATCCCTACCACTTTTCTCTCAAGCAAGTCTCACCCTTTGTCTAGTTCTGTTGCAAATGTTGACTCCTCTATTCATGCACATTACATTTTTGTTTTTTTCTTTTTATGCTTTCCTGATTGGATAGAAGAGCTGGTGGGCTGGTCTGGGGACACTTTGCAGCCATGACCCTGGCCTTGATAGTAGTGATGATAACAAGTTAGTAATTGAAAAAGGAAAAGTATTGCCGATAATTTTCTTCACAAAGATTACATATAAAATATTACATATAAAATATATGATTGCGTGTAAAATACATGATGTAAACTTCACCATAAATACAGAATTGTTTGTAAACACATTTCCCAGTTTATTGTATTGTTGGATTTTTCTGTAGTTTAATTGACTTAAAAAAACAAGAGCCAAATGAGAATGCTGTTGAGATTAGCCTGATGTTTATGTTGAACCTGATGTTCTGACAGTATTAATAACTCTTGATATGCAAGCGTTTTTTTGCTCAGTGAAAGTAAAATGATACTATATTTTTCTGTAAACAAGTTAATATGAATTGCCCCTACTAAGAATTTACAAACCTTCCACTTTTATATTCCAGGCAACACCGCTGCACAAGTTTTATATTTGGCTAGTAGTATATGGAATGTAAGGAAATATCTTTTATCAGTTGTAGCAAAGACGTTTTTTTGGACATAAATGCCACAATGGGTGTTTCAGGAAGATTAAGAATGTTTTTGTGGGTTTTTGGAACTCCAAAAATTGCTGGTGTACAAGAGTGGGTCACAGTCAAACAGTTCTTAAATTCTGGTGAAAGTCATGCTGCATGAACAAATCATTCAACCACATGTCAGTTTTGGAAAAGGTAATGTTAATTTCAGTCTTGAAAAAGTTTGGTAAAAAGTTCCATCATTAAGAAATTGTAACATCTAATTTAAGTATTTGAAACTGTTCATGATTACTACCCCCTTTATTGGGTTTCATAGGTTCATAGGTTCATATTAGGCTATCTGCCCAAGGGCATTTATAAGCCTAGCCAGAGTTTTGCGGCTTTCGCCACCCCTTTAGTTTGGAGGATACTATGCCCATTATTTTGCTGTGCCTCTGTCAAGCAGTGACACTGAGATTATCCCTGGGGTATATCTGCGATCTCCCATCCATTGGTCAAGATTTCCCTTGAACAAAGCCAGCGAGGTGCTCTGCCTCACATGTACCGGGATTTTGTTCCACAGCATAGGGAGTCTCTGGGTGATGAATCTGTCCCTCCAGCACGTCCTATTAATAACCGTGTCAAGTTTCAAGTCTCCCACCCTTGTAGTTCTGAGGGATCTAGATTTTTTGAGGTGAAGCATGTTCATCAATTCTGGGTTTGACATGGCCTTGTATGTCAGGCACAGGTCACCTCTGAGCAGACTGTAAGCGACTGAGTAGAGCTGAAGTTCCTTCAGTCGGGCAGCATAGGACATATTTTTGAGACCCTTTATCCTTTTGGTGAGGAACGTTTGGGGCCTTTCCAGTTGCTGCAGGTGTCGTGTCAGATACATTCCGAATGGGGCATTGTACTCAATCATTGGCCTGATGAGTGATGAGTACAGGGGGACGATGACTTCCCTTGATCTAGATGCGAATCCCTTCATGATCAGGTGGGCAATGTAGAAGGTCTTCCTAACTACTTTGGCAACGCGAGTATCAAATGAAAGGTTACTGTCAACCTGGGTACCCAGATCCCTGATAACCTCTTCTGTGCTTAGTGGGTTGCCGCCTATATGGTAGCTAGGGGTAACCTTGTTTTTCCCAAAGGGTATGACTATGCATTTTTTGGCGTTTAACTTTAGGCTATGGTTCTGGCACCAGTTTTCCGTTTCTATAAGACCCTTCTGAAGGATATCTGTCTCAGATGTGTTCTCAACTATGGCGCCCAGTTTGCAGTCATCTTCTAATTTTGTCAGCCATAATCCTCCTGTGTTTGCTTGTACTTCTGAAAAGTAGATGCCGAACAGGAGAGGGCCCAGGACTGAACCCTGTGGGACACCACTTGTGACAGGCTTTGAGTCTGACATGGCGCCAGCAACTCTGACCCTGTGGGTTCTGTCACTTTGCAACCCATCTTGTGACGTATGGGTTTACATTTAAGCTGATGAGTTTTTCAATGATACCTGAGTGGGGTATTGTCGAAAGCCTTTGCCAGGTCGAGGTAGGCTGTGTGGACTGCCTTTCCCTCATCGATGGCCTTGGTGACTGTTTCGAAAAAGTCCACCAGGTTTAAAAGGCATGATCTGCCCTTGACAAAGCCAAACTGGGTCGGATCCAAAGTCTGCAAGTCTCCTATGTCTTTATTTATGAGTTCCATTATGATCCTCTCCATAGCTTTGCAGATCAAGCTTGTCAAGCTGATGGGACGGTAATTTCCCGGGTCGGTGGAGGCACCTCCTTTGTGAAGTGGGACCACAGTTGCCGTACGCCACTCCTTAGGCACGTATCCTGAGGTGAGGCTAAGATTAAACAGCTGCCCTAACTGCGGGTTTAATTCCTCATTGAGTTCGTGGAGCACACATCCGGGGACACCATCTGGTCCCATGGGTGCTGTGTTTTTTGCCTTGGAGAGAGCAGTTCTCACCTGAGCGTTTGAGATGTTTGGGGGGCTATAATTCTCTGGTATAGATATCTCACCTTTTGGGGGGGAGAAGTTTGCACTGAACCTGTCAGCCAGTATGTTGGCAATGTCTGTAGGTTCAGTAATTTTTACATCATTTTGAACTAATTCTGAGCATATCTGGGAGTTTCCTCACAGGTTTCTAACATAGCTAAAGAAGGCCTTATGATTGTCCTTTGAGTCCTTGGTGACTTTTCTCTCAAAATTTGCCTTGGATGATTTTATGAGAGATCTTAATTTTTTACTTATAATGATCAAGGGTGTTTTCCCTTTTAAGGATTTTGCTCTATCTTGTAGTAGCTTCCTCCTTTTGTTGTAGAGCTTGTTTATGGCTGGGGTCCACCAAACTGGACGCTTGCCTTTGGTACAAATGGTCTTTGTTTTATTTGGGATTGCCTGATCCATGCAGTCCTGTAGGTGCTGGTAGAAGGCATTTGTAAGTGATTCAGCGGCTTGAGTAATGGTTTCCGCAGTCTCGGGGGCTATAAAAGAGACCACACTAGCCTTTAGAAGTGTGAAGTCTGCTTTTGAGAAGTTCTTCACTGTGGTCTTTTTTTATCTCAGGTGGGGGCGGGATGTGGACTTCAAGTGAGATTAGTTTATGGTCTGATCTCACCAGTGAAGGGTATACTTCCGGTGTTGAACATTGTGACCCCATGTTCGTGATGATGAGATCTAGTATGTTATCTCCTCTTGTGGGAATGGTGACTAGTTGTTCCATGGCATTTGAGTTTATGAACTCTAGGAACCTTTGGGCTAGATTGTTGGGGCTAGAGTAGTGATCCCAGTCTATATTCGGGTAGTTGAAATCACCTAGTATGATGGTGTTTGGAAATACATTTATCCCCTCCAGTGTTTTCAGGAAAGCTATGTGAGGTTCCTGAGATTGAGAGGGTGGCCTGTAACATGCTACAAATTGCAGAGCAGTCTTGCCTATGGTTAGTTGCACCTGGATGGTCTCCGATGCATCGTGCGTTGCCACCAACCTTGAGGTGTGGGTGTTCTTGATGAATATAGACATCCCCCCCCCCCTCCTTTCTTGGTGTTGTCCGGATTTTGGGGCCTGAACGCATGATAAGAGGTAAAGCCTGATAGTGCCGGGGTGCTCTCGGGAGCCTTAGAACCAGGTTTCAGTCACAGCACAGACATCGATGTTCTCCATACTGAGAAGGGCCTCGAGTGCGTGCATCTTGAGGTTGAGACTTCTGGCACAGAGCAGCATTACCCTTAGTTTTTTTTCCTTTTTTGTGTTCTAGGGTGGTAGGTTTAGAATTTGAGCCTTGCCTAAAAAAGGCACTATGGGGGTGGCAAGAGCCTTTGCCAATATCCGGAAGCCCAGGGGTGACAGGTGCAAGCCGTCCCTTGCGAAGCAGCGTGGCTTGTCCAGCATGTCATCCCAGGCAGACAGATATTGGATCCCCTTTGAATGACACCAGAGTTTAAGCCAATTATTAAAGCTGATCATCTTGTCTCTGTATTGTGGCATCATTCTTGGTGAAGGTAGGATACTGCTCAAGGTCATACCTGCCTGGGCTACATAATCAGAGAGCTCCTCTGTCTCTTTTCATGTAGTCCAAGGAGGTACGTCTCAGGTCGTTCACACCAGTGTGGACAATGACAGAGTCGTACTTGTACCTGCTGTTGAGAGACCTGAGTGCTTGCGTTATGTGGCGGATTCTAGCGCCCAACAGGCAGCTTACTGTGACCTTTTCCTTGTTCAATCTGGTGAGCGGGACGTCAGTGTGTCTGACTATGGAGTCACCAATGACGAGTGTGTCTGGCATTGTGTTTGGCCTTAAGGGCTGTGACTGTTTGGCACACTGACTATGTGGTCTATGTGTTGCATGTGTTGTGTCCCGAGGGGGCAGTTGTTTGGGTGTCTGCTTTGGTGGCCTCTGCTGTTTTGGTAGATTTTTGATCAGAGCCTCCGAATATGTCTTTGTGTATTTGTGTGTATGATTTGAAGTTGTGATAGTACTATGTGAGACTGGGTTTGTGGTGTGTCTGGTTACCTTCTCCTCCTGTCTGGTCTTACCAGTCCTATGTTGAGAGAGCTCAGCCTCCAGTTTGGCTATATAGTTGCATCTCTCGCATGTATTTGTGTTTTGTGGGAGAAGGAGAGGGTTGTCCGTGTACATGAGACAATTGTAACATTGCCTCAATATTCCCAGATTCACCAGCTGAGCAGGAGAGGACACTAGCAACTGATCCCTCAACATGCTAGAAGGAATAGACAAGGACTTTAAAAGACTCCGGGGGATGTGGGTGATCGAATGGGGTTTTTGGCTGGTGGGGTACTATGTATAATAAAAGTGCTATATCAAGTAAAAAAGTACTTTAGGAGCAAGTGCTAGGCTTTACAGATAGAGAATATTCTAATTAGGAATTAGGAATCAAGTAGAGCTGAGCTTTTTAGATATAGAATACGCTGGTTAGATCAGTAGTAATGTTCAGGGAAAATTTGAAGAGTGGACTTTAGGTAGCCCGAATAGTTTAACCTTGAATCTGAAGTAGGAGATTCATTTGTCTGCAAACTGTGGGTTATGGATCCGATATCGGATCCGAACCGGCATGGTTTTCCAGCTATGGATCCGAGCTCTCAGCTCCTCCCCCCACCCATAATGCCCTGCTCTCCCTACATGACCTCAGATCTAGTTTGCCGCGCTGGTGACCAGATTGGATTTCAGAGCTCTTCAGCTAAGTGTTCATTATTGCATTTTTCAAACTTAAATTTAAAGTTTTTCAGTTAATTTTGTGTGAAAGTTGTAGGTTCCCTTTCTTTATAGCTTTAAGTTGTTTAGTTTTTAATAACTTTTGTAACTTTTAGTTCCCTCCCCTCGCTGGTGCGTAGTGTGTGTTTGGGCCTGTGTTTGTTTGGCTAGTTAGCCCTTACTTTCTTTAATTTTTAAACAAATTAAAGTGGTTGTAGTGTCCTTAGGATGTCTGATCCCCCTAAGGCTTTTTTTTCGAAGTGCTCCGAGTGTGGCCATAAGCTTTCCCCCGCTGATGGCCACACTCGGTGCGTTCGATGCCTTGGGGTTGAATACCTCACTTCTGGATGTTCCATTTGTGCAGGGTTCAACCCCAGGGCATTGAAGGAGCGGAGGTCGAAGCTGGTCCTGGCGGGACTTTTGCCCCCGGACTCGGCTTCGGCTACCGCTCCTTCGGTGGGTACCGTGTCTACGGTTCCCTCCTCTCCGGCTCCCCCTCCTCCACCTGGGACTCGATCTCCCTCTAGTGGTTTGGAGGAGAGGGAAGCAAGAAAGAAGGACTGGAGGGAAAAGCACCATAAGCGGCGGGCCGAGACCTCTGTTTCGGCCCTGCCTGCCAAGCGGGCTTCTCCTCCGGCCTCCTTGTCTGCTGGTTCTCCCCCTCCTCGGCTCCGGTCTCCTGTGTGCTTCTCACCGGGACCTGAGGAGGAGGAGACCCGATCTCCGTCGAGGCTATCGAGGAGGCACTCAAGGCCTACCTCGGTAGCCTCGTCGAGATCGACGTATAGTTTATCTGATGCTGATCTGGACCGGATGATAAGGTTCATCCAGGCCCAGATGCAGATGGGAGTGCTCTTGCCTCCCCCCCCCCCTCTGGGGGGGAGCTCGACCCCCTTCTTTAAGCCTATAGCTCCTTCTCTGACACGCTACCCGGGTTCGGAGCAGTTGGAGCCGAGCAGCTTCGGAGCCGGGGGTGGGTCGGCGCCGATAGTACTGGGTACTTCGGATCCGACCCTGCCCTCGAGTGCTTCGGATCCGACCTCTCGGAGCCTGGATCAGAGCTTCGGATCCGGAGGGATCAGTGCTCCTTCGGCGCCGTCCGTGTCGGAGCACACTGTCCCCTCTGATCCGAGTGCTTCGGTGCCGGCTCCGATCCACTCTTCGGATCCTAGGCGGAGCCGATTATCGGATCCTTTGGTCGAGGTCTGCTCCCCCTCGGCTTTTGATGTAGTGGAGAGGGCCCTGTTGAGGGTTTCCAGACCCCCTGGCACTTGCTTCGGCTCTGTCCCGCGCTCCATCTGCACTGGGCCAGGCTTCCACCATCCGGCCACTGGGACAGCCCGCTCCTTTGCCCCAAGTTGTTCCCTTGGAACATGTCACCGCTTGCGAGGAGTCCTCTGACAGCCCCCCGGAGGATGCCCCTCGCAAGCATACGTGCAAAAGGAGGCACATAGACTCCCCCGAGTCTCTCACTGAAGACACGGATTTGGAGGAAGGGGAAGGCTCCCCAAGATCACCCCCCGAGGATGTCTCCTTTGGAGACATCATGGAAATGCTTCGCGTAAGGGGGGGGTGGTCGGCCCCCATGTCTTCCTCGGACGAGTCCGTGTTCTTGGAGGCATTTGAAGTGGGCCCGTCTACCTCTTGGGTGTCCCCTCCTGCCGACCCCCTGGTGGACCTGATTACCACCAGAGCGTGGAAGGAACCGGACACCGTGGAGCCAATTCCAAAAAGACCAGACCGTATACTTAGTCCCCCGGCTGACCGTGCCCACTGGAGTAAGGGGCCTCCGGTAGATGCCATGTTGACGGCGGCAGCCACCAAGAGGGAACTTGCTCAAGAGAGCCCCTCAGTCCATCCCCCGAGCAAGGAGTCTCGGATGATGGACTGCTTGGGGAAGCGGATGTTTAGTTCAGCGACCTTTTCATTGAGGGCGCTGAACTACCTGGCACATGTGATTAGGATACAGCGCGATCTTATCAAGGAATACAATGCACCCCAGAGTCCATGTCGGAGGAGGACAAATTGTTGCACTCCACCCGTATGGCCACTCTCAGGTCCGTGACTAATACCTCTATGCGGTTACTCTCCCATGCTACGGAAGGTGCTGCTAGAGCCGCAGGGGCAGGCCTAGTTACTAGACGTCAGGCCTGGCTCCGTCATTGTGATTTCACGGAGCCCTTCAAGGCGTCATTTGCGAACGCTCCCTTCGATGGTTCTGCCCTCTTTGGCAAAACTGTTCGCGATACTTTGACCCAGAGCGAAAAGGACGGGAAGACGCGGTCTGCCGTCGGAATCCACTTCTCTGTGCCCCAGAGGCCCTACTCTAGGAACCAAAAGGGCCAGAAGAAGATGTGGTTCCGGAAGTCGCAGCAATCCCAACCCGCTCCGGACAACCAGTCCTTCCGTGGCAGAGGAGGACAGGGAGGACGCCGCCCCAGGGGCAGAGGGGCTCCCAGGAACTTCGGTTCCAGAGAACCCTTCTCTGAACGGCCCGCGCAGCAGCCCTGAAGGGTTGCCCGGCTGCTCCACTCGAGGCAGTCGGGGGACGTTTTTCGGAGCACCTAGCGGCATGGGAGTCCATAACATCAGACCGCTGGGTCCTCCGCATCATATCCAGAGGATACCGCATCCCATTTCATCACATTCCAAAATTGAAGTCCCTCCCGGCGTTCCACCGGTCAGTGGGAGGCCGCTTTGGCAGAAATTGGCCATCTGCTAAAGAAAAGAGCCATCCAGCCCGTACCCCCAGACCAGATCGGATCAGGGTTCTACTCCAGGTTCTTTTTAGTGCCAAAAAAGACGGGGGATCTAAGACCAATATTAGACCTTTCACTCTTGAACCTGGCAGTTCCCAAGGAGAAGTTCCGAATGGTTACATTACAGTCTATTCTCCCCCTTCTGGGAGAAAATCACTGGATGTGCTCTATAGACCTCAAGGATGCGTACTACCATATCCTAATGGACAGGCTCCAGGAGGTTTCTCCGCTTCGGCTGGGAGCCAGTCACTACCAATTCGGGTCATTCCCTTTGGTCTCACCACAGCCCCAGGGTGTTCACCAAGGTATTAACAGTGGTAGCGGCCCACCTGAGGCTTCAGGGGGTGCAGGTCTTCCCTTACCTGGACGACTGGCTTCTCACCGCTCCAACAAGGCATCTACTGTTATTGGCGCGAGATTCCTTTCTCCATCTAGCTCCCCGTCTGGGCATCACAATAAATACAGAAAAATCCAACCTAGCCCCTACGCAGTTCATAGATTTTATAGGTGCCAGGTTAGACACGAGACGGTTAAGAGCCTTCCTCACTGCGGACAGAATTCAGAATCTGCAGCTCCAGGTGCGGTGCGGGCCATTCTCCACTCCAGCTCAGTTCCGGCGGAGTTGGTCCTGAGGGCTCTAGGGTCCATGGCAGCAGCAATAGCTCTTCTTCCTCTCGCCAGGTTCAATATACGGGTCCTTCAATGGACACTTCTAGTTCAGTGGTCTTATCTTGCTCTTCCTATGCATCATCCCATTGCGATCAGCAAGGCTTGCAAGCGGTCCCTCCTGTGGTGGCTCCACTCACCAGATCTCCACGGAGGCCGCCCCTTTTGTGCTTCTCCCCCTCTCGTCACGGTGACCACGGACGCCTCCCGCCTCGGGTGGGGGGGGGGCATTTTGCAGGCCGGACGGTCCAAGGCACGTGGAACGATTCAGAGACCTTACTGCATATCAGTGTTCTAGAGATGAGAGCAGTGCTCTTAGCGTTGCAAGCACTACAGGCCTTTCTTCCCTTGGGAACTATTGCAATTCAGTCGGACAACATGTCTGTCGTCTGGTATATCAACAAACAGGGAGGAACCAGGTCTTACCCTCTTTGTCGAGAAGCCATGAGAGTGTGGGAATGGGCAATCTCCACCAACCGCTTTCTCATCGCAACGCATATTCCGGGTCAGTCCAACATCCTTGCGGACAAACTCAGTCGCACCATTCTCTCCCCTTACGAGTGGTCTCTCAATGCTCAGGTAGCGAAACGCATCTTCACACGGTGGGGAACTCCTTGTTGCGATCTTTTTGCGTCTCCCTCAAACACCAAGTGCGACAGTTTTTTCGCTCTAATACCTCCTCCCGGAGATACCCCAAGAGGCAGCTCTGGTGCATCCTTGGCACCCCGGTCTTCTTTATGCTTACCCCCCTTTGCCTCTGATGCTCCAAGTTCTTCAGAAAGCCTCTCGGTTGGGGTGCAGAATGATTCTCATTGCCCCATTTTGGCCTCGACAGATCTGGTTCCCTTTCCTAAGGTCTCACTCAGTGAATCCTCCTTGGATTCTAGATCCCATTCCGGATCTGATATCTCACCCATCCCATCTATCAACCCCGAATCTGGACAACCTGAAGCTGACTGCTTGGCTGCTCCAGTTCCACTCCTGATCAGGACTCCCAGTATTTCGTCTCCAGTTAAGGCCATCCTGGTAGCGGCTCATAAACCATCTACCAGGAAAGTTTACCGCAGTAAGTGGAAACGATTCTCCATTTGGGCGGAGCGGCAAGGTCTAGACCCCTTCACAGTTCCCCTTCCTCTGGTGCTTGACTTTCTAACCACTCTTTTTAATGATGGTGCCAGCAGTTCCACGGTCAAAGTGCAACTTGCGGCAATTTCTCACTATCATATTGGTCAAGACTCCAGTCCACTGATGTCTGCCAAATTGTGTAAGATTTTCCTAAAAGGTACTTTTCTCCTCAGACCCCCTGTAAAGCAAGTGGTTCCTCCTTGGGACCTTTCCTTGGTCCTCCAGGCCTTGACCGCTCCCCCCTTCGAACCTGCGGCTACGGTAGATCTGAAATTTTTATCTTTCAAGACGGCCTTTTTAGTAGCCATTACCTCAGCCAAGAGAGTTTCAGAACTTCAAGCCTTATCCGTCAAGCCTCCTTACTTGGTCTTTCATCCGGACCGTGTATACCTCAGGACCAACCCGTCCTTTCTTCCTAAGGTAGCTTCTGAAGCAAATATTAATCAATCCATTAACCTCCCTGTTTTCTTTCCTAAATATCAAAACAAAGGTGAATACAAGCTACATTCCTTAGATGTTCACAGGCAACTTAGATTTTATCTGAACAGGACAGCTGGTCATAGGCAATCCGACCAGTTGTTTATTTCCTTTGCTAAATTCAATTTGGGTAAACCAATTTCCAAAGTCTCCTTATCACGCTGGATTTTGCAGTGCATCTTATTGGCTTATCAATTTTCTGGAAGGCCCGCACCGGAGGGAGTACATGCCCATTCAACCCGGTCAGTTTCTACTTCAGCGGCCTTTAAAGCTAGGATTCCTCTGGATGATATTTGTTCAGCAGCCACTTGGGCTTCATCTCATACCTTTATTTCCCACTACAAGTTGGATATTACATCTAGAGGTAGAGCATCCTTTGGCTCCGCGGTGCTCCGGAATATCCTTCCATGATGGCCGCCCAAGATTCAGGTAGCTGGGGACTCTGTCCCACAGGTTGCAGACAAATGAATCTCCTACTTCAGATTTAGAAGTTATGTACTCACCATAACGTTCCATCTGAGTAGGTGTATTCATTTGTCTGCAACCATCTCGCCCTCCTATCCCCCTGGCCTTGTCAGTTTCCTGCATATTATGTGTTACCCTTTTTAGGGTATTTCTATTGTTGGCAAACTCTATCTGAGGTCATGTAGGGAGAGCAGGGCATTATGGGTGAGGGGAGGAGCTGAGAGCTCGGATCCATAGCTGGAAAACCATGCCTGTTCGGATCCGATATCGGATCCATAACCCACAGGTTGCAGACAAATGAATACACCTACTCAGATGGAACGTTATGGTGAGTACATAACTTCTAATTAACCGCCGCTGCTCCTGTGGCAACTCCGCGCTAAAACATGCTTTATAGCAGGGGGCTGGAAAAAACAGGAAATGACCTTAAATGGCCAATGAATTACCAGTTGCTGTCTCTAACCACTCCTCTGAGGACAAACAGGCAGCTTAGTACTCCCCACTCTCACTGGTGAGTAAAGAAACTTCCCTCTGGCCACACAAGAAAATGGAGGAACACAGGAACCAAATAAAGCCCAGGGATCAGCAAATCTGATCACTGGAACAACTAGCTAGGAAAGTTAGGAAAGTAGAAGTATTTTTTTGTTTTTTTTAGTTTTTTTTACACACACACACACAGAAAATGCAGTAAATGTTTGGTTTTTCGACTAAATGCTATCAAAGGCTAGTACACTTGAGTGTATTAGCCTGTTTGTTAACTTATAAGCAAAACTTTAGCTATAAGTGCAGTCAACAAATTAAGCTCAGAAAAACAGAGAAAACAGGTAATATAACAATAATATAAGCACAAACAGTGGTCGAAATGCACAAAAGGTCGAAAAAAGCAATAAAAAAATGCTTAAAAATACTTAGAATCAAGAAAGTCGCTTTTTCTGCTCTCTGCTGCCTTAGGAACTCTGCAAGGGACCACGAGGAGCTATGCCAAGTTCTCTAATGCCAGAAAAGCCCGCCAAAGCGTGCTTTATAGCAGGGGGCTGGAAAAAACAGGAAATGACCCAAAATGGCCAATGAATTACCAGTTGCTGTCTCTAACCACTCCTCTGAGGACAAACAGGCAGCTCAGTACTCCCCACTCTCATTGGTGAGTAAAGAAACTTCCCTCTGGCCACACAAGAAAATGGAGGAACACAGGAACCAAATACAAAGCCCAGGGATCAGCAAATCTGATCACTGGAACAACTAGCTAGGAAAGCAGAAGTATTTTTTTTGTTTTTTTTAGTTTTTTTTACACACACAGACAGAAAATACAGTAAATGCTTGGTTTTTCGACTAAATGCTATCAAAGGCTAGTACACTTGAGTGTATTAGCCTGTTTGTTAACTTATAAGCAAAACTTTATCTAAGAAGTGCAGTCAACAAATTAAGCTCAGAAAAACAGAAAACAGGTAATATAACAATAATATAAGCACAAACAGTGGTCGAAATGCACAAAAGGTCGAAAAAAGCAATAAAAAATACTTAGAATCAAGAAAGTCGCTTTTTCTGCTCTCTGCTGCCTTAGGAACTCTGCAGGGGACCACGAGGAGCTATGCCAAGTTCTCTAATGCCAAATTCTCGTTTTTTTTAATCACGCAGTTGCCTTTGTTCATCACTGGACAAGTTATAGAATCTCTTTGGCATCCAAAAGTTTCTTTAAGTCAAGTTCACAGAATCTTTTAAAGATGAAAGTGGCAGAACATAATCAGGGGTTAAAAGTCTTCTCCAGTGAAAAGGGTCAAGACTCAGTGATTGCATTATGGATATCACACAAGCTCAAAATAAAGTTTGCTAATGAAAATAAGTTCCACCGTTAAGTTAATTTGATCAAAAATTGATGGAGAGAAAAGGGAACCAGTTATTGAAAAAAATCAGTGAAGGCAGAGTACAAGTGAGATGTCTGTAGTTACAAATACCATCTACTGTCAAAACCATACTTGTTTCTTTTGGTTTAATCATGTCCTCCTCATGACCCTCTTCTTTCCATTTAACCACCATTATTGTCCATCTGTTGATGTAGAGTCATATTTAGTCAAAAAAAAAAAAAAAAAAGATCAAGGAGCACCACCAATGAAGCAAAAAAATTTTTATTAGAAAACACACACACCTTCAGCCAGAATCCTCTCTTCACAGAATAAAAAATATTTCCTACTTATGCCAGAAACTCGTTCACCCCGTTCCTGCTAGAGAGAATGCCGCTTTCAATTGCAGCCTAATCCCGATACCAAAACACACTCACAATTCATTTGAATAATTCAAAAGAGAAGATCCTACTCGCAGATTACTAAATAACGCTCGCAGTCCATTTGAAATGACTGTTTCCCGCTCAGATCTGCATTCAGAGCCGGCCGGAAATGTGAACCCTTGAGCTCAATTCCGACTGGTTGGTAGCCCCGACGAAGCTGACGTCAATGTGCACGTGATGATGTCAGCTCAAAAAAAACACAGAAAAAATAAAACAAAGCTGAAAGAAGTCGGAAATGAAGTGGTGCCACTCTGGAATCATGGCACCCCATTATTTGGACCCCAAAACTCTGTAAAAAAACCGAGTAATTCGGTACGGTTTTGAGGCATGGTGCCAAGTGGAAGACGAGTTCTGGTAAGGGTTTTTAGTTTAGTCTAGAACAGAACCTGCTGTTAAAATGGATAATCTAGTAGGATATGTACAGTATTGCATGATAATTATAAGAATCAGTTAGAAAAGATCAGGAAGAGAGACTGGCCAGGCAGTTTGCAGTGGAACAATGCAAGTACATTTGTGTGGTTCCCAGAAATGTAACAAAGTTCAGGAGCTTTAAGATTTTTGCTTAAGTTTTTGTATAGTTATTTTATACCTCAACAGACTTTTAATGATTTTTACTCTGCTAGATGGTGAATGCTATCTTTTTGATGAGAAAGGTAATTAAGAACATGTATTTTTTGGAGTATAACAAGTTGGCTGATTTTAAAAATTCACTGCAGAGTACTTTGTTAATGTTGGGGGAGCAAGTGGCTCCAGTAACTGGGGAAGTAATTCTTTTCAGCAGTGATGTAGGATCTGAAGTACACAGACATAGTAAGGCCTTAATAAGTTTTATGCTATTGGCTACCGAAAAAAAGCAATTGCTCAAATGGAATTAGACATCTAAACCAACTGTAATTCAAATATTGAAATAAAAAAAGAAAATGGAGGTAGGATTTTTTTAGAAAAGGGAAGGAGCAAATTACATAGAGGTAAATGGAATTTATGGGAATAATATATGTAGTCTGATTTTTAGGAAGAGGAGTGAGGATTAAGGGAAGGCAGGAATTCAGCATTTTTATATAATGCTGCAGTGAATGGATGTAAAAGTAAAACGTAATGTATAAAACATGAATGTAGTGAAAATGTTACTAGAACTTTTCTTTTGATGTATGTGCACTTATGTTATTGTTTAAAAAATGAGCATGTACTTGATCATATCGACAAGTGTCATGAAAAGTTTATAATCATGATTTAAGACTGAAATAGGTCTATAAGACGTGACTAAATGAGTTTCTCTTCTTGGCTTTTAATATGGCAGATGTAATGCTGGCACACCATGTTGGGAGGTGTTCTAAGGGAAACATGTAGTTAGCAAAAATGTTTGGGAATCCTAGGCATATATTCAGCTGGAAGCCCATCAGGGGGAGGAGGCTTACCTTTTAACTTTTTTTATAAGTGGACTTTACTTCTTGAATAGTGGCCACGTTACAAAGTTAATATCTCTGATCACACTTCAGCTGAGGAAAGTCCAGGAAGGATAAATACATTGTATTTTGTGAGTCAGAAAAATATCCACACCTCCATCAGTTCTGTCAGACTTAGTGAAATAAACAAAACTAGCACACTGAGGCTAGCTGAAAAAAACATGGGGAAAAAACTATCAATCAAAACATGCTTATACATGGGAAACAATAAATTTCTGAGCTCTTTTGATGATCATCATATTGATCACTGCTGCAGTAACCTTAGCTATGTGGGCAGTAGCCTTAGCTATATATGGATTGCATCCTGCCAAGGATGTAACAGCTGGCAAGCTTTCAGCGCACCTTCCATGTGCTCAAACCATTAGGCAGCCCGAGCTGAGCTGCCTAAGAACACAGGATTTAATGTAAGCCATTTAGAGCTTTCCTGCTGCAGAAGAGAGCACTGTTGTGCAGGCTTTCAAAGATGGATGGTCAGCTTGTGTTATTACTTTGCTGGGCAGATAAGATGTTCTTCATGTTTCACTGTTGCAGTCATTACATTTGGGTAATCTGCTGGCAGGATGCCCTCATGTCAGCCTGATACACAAAGTCTTGGGCCCTGTCTCGGTTGCTGTCCCTTCTTCCATGACGTCAGGGGTATAAACATGCAGTTGATGCCATTACATCAGTCTTTCTTGCCGCGCGGTGCCCGAAGCAGAAGCAGTTCGCAAGTGCCGGTCGGCCGACCTGAAATTTTCGTTTTCGAGTTTTAGAATCGAAGTCTTCAACTAAAAGCTAAGTACTCCGTTGGGGAAGCTTTTTCTTGCTCCTTACCGATGTCAGTAAAAGTTAATTGCATTACATGTGGGAAGCAAATACCTCATAAGGATTTTATTTGTACTGTATTCCTTGCCTAGGCCCTGATTATAACATACCTTGCTGTCGGTTTTGTGCTAGATTTAATCAATGCGCTGTTAAACGTCTGTATATTTTTGTTTATAAATATTTTGGCTCACAATTTAACTATCCAGAAATGACGTCTGTTAGCAATCCGACTACCGGAATACCTAAAAAAACATAAAGAAAAAGACAGACACAGGCCGTCGAGGTACAAAACTGATGACCGTGCTTCTCCTAAGCCAGTCGCTAGTTCGTCGGTACTCAGTGAGGTGCTTTTGCAGCCCCTGATA
This sequence comes from Protopterus annectens, assembly GCF_019279795.1. NCBI lineage: Eukaryota > Metazoa > Chordata > Ceratodontiformes > Protopteridae > Protopterus > Protopterus annectens. Next base: position 902,471,661 of record NC_056746.1, read on the forward strand.
CCTGCTTCTTTTGATTCGCAGGCCTCTACTGAGACCCATTCAGAGTCCGGTATGCCGCGAGATGCTTTAAGTATTCTGAGGGTGTTTTCAGGCCTAAAGATTTGTATATTAAACCAACGCTATCTTCAAAACTAAGGCCAAAATCTACTTCTATGCCTAAAAAAGCTGACGCTTGAGCCCATGTGTGCAGGCCCCATTGCCTAAAAAACAAATGATCAAAATGGCTGTAGATTTAATTACCTTGTTCAGGGGTAGCCAACAACGTCCTGCTAAGAGGCCTAGGCAAGGTGCTGACTATGAATCTTCAGATCAGGATTCTATTTCTTCTGATCATTCCACTGAACAGGATTTATCCATACCTTCTTATGAGGACTCTGATGCAGAAGATTCCATTCCTTCTGCTTCTCCCCCTGAGGATTTCTCTTTTGGAGAAACTTTACATACCTTAAGGGAACATTTCCACAGGGAAAGTCAGGATTTCTTTGAATCTAAAAAGAGACTTAGGGATTTTCTTCTTCTTCCTCAGCATAGGCCTTTGGCTATACCTCCTGTTCTAGACATTGTTGATGATGTTTTTTCATAATCTATTACGACTCCTGATTCTCTGCCTCCGGCTCCTAGTAAGCCAGACAGATACTACAGGGTTCCTGACTCCCACAAATTCCTTTTCAAAAACCCTACTGCTGTTCCTGAAACCATTTCTCAGGGTCCCAAGGGCGTTAAGGCCTCTACTGCTAAAAATCCTACCCCATCTGATAGAGATTCCATGGCGCTGGACAGATTGGGTAAGAAGCTTTACACGTCTGCAACCTTGGCAATCAGGGCTTTAACCTGTCAATTTCATATGCTTAAATATCAAAAGCATGTCATGGGACTACTTAAACATAAAATGATGTTAATCTCTGACTGTGTGGAAAATAAAGATTTGCAATAAAGATTTGCAGGATTTATTATATTCAGCTGAACAAGTTGGAAAACATACTTTGCAGTGTGGTTTTGATTCTTTGGAGGCCTCTTGCAGGGCCGCTGTAACTGGATCTGTGCTAAGAAGGCATGCTTAGCTCAAAGAGCAAAATCTGCCTGACCATGTTAAAGTAAAATATTTGGATGCTCCTTTACAACTGGACCGTCTCTTTGGTAATAAGGCTGAAGAAGTGTTAAAAAACATTGAAGATGAAGCTAAATCTATGCAAACTGTGAAAGATTTCTTAAAAGTGCAGCCTCCAAGGTTTAGTAGGCACTGGCGTACTAAGAACTGGTCCTTTCCAGTTCCCTCGAGAGCTGCTCAAGTCAAATCCAGACATTCCAAAGGCTCCAAGTTTCAGTCGCAAGGAACTTTTAGAACAAAACAATGGGGTGCATCCACCTCCAAATCTGGAAGTAACAAGGCACCTCCCTATGGTAAACAGTCTCAGTGAATTTCTTCTGCAGTCACCAAACACTTATCTTTTAGCCGCCCTTTTGGGGGGAAAACTGGCACTTGCACGAAACTGGCAAATTATTACCCAGGACAAATGGGTTTTAAATATAGTATCCCAGGGATACAGATTTCATTTCCACACGTTGCCAGTCTCAAACGGATGGCCAGATCTGCCCCCAAATCAGTGGGCAGAGGCCCAGAAATAAGTTCTGTCCCTCATGAATATGTGGGCTATTCAACAAGTACCAGAAGTGGAAAAGGGACAAGGTTTCTATTCAAGACTTTTCCTGGTACCCAGAAAAGACAAATCATGGCATCCAATTCTGGACTTGTCCATTCTAAATACATTTCTGGACATTCCAAAGTTTAAGATGCTGACACTTCAACAGTTACTACCTATGCTAGGCAAAGATGCATGGTTGGTAACTCTGGACTCGAGGCTTACCTGCATATCCCAATCAGGGAATCTTGCAGAAGATATCTCAGCTTCAAAGCAGGCTACTTGCATTACCAGTTCTTTGCACTGCCTTTTGGCTTCTCTACTGCGCTCAGGGTCTTCACGAAGTGCTTGGCTCCAGTAATTGCGTTTTGCAGGCAAAGACATATTCAAATATATCCATACCTGGACGATTGTCTAATTGAGACAGAGAACAAAGACATTCATTTAGAGCATCTGGCGTTAGTAAAAAGGGTTCTGACTTGTCTAGCGTACACCATAAACGAAAAGAAATCACAACTGGTACCCTCTCAAAACATTACATTCCTGGGTGCAAGCTTGAATACAACTGCCCCGATGACTTACTGTAAGCCAGAAAAGCAAAATTCAGTTGGTGACTTATTTCAAACAGGTGGCCACAAAAACCCGGCTATCTGCAAGGCAAATTCTGCAAGCCTTTGGGTTCATGGCCTCCTGCATTCTTCTAATTCCTTATGCAGGACTGCATATGAGGAGACTTCAGTGGTACTTAAACAGTTTATGGAGTCAACATGGTCACAGCCTGGAAACAATTATTCCTATTATACCTTGCCTGCAACTAGAGTTCCTATGGTGGGCAGAAGCCTGCCACCAAAACAAGGGACTGTCATTCACTCCACTCCCTGCCGCCCAAACCCTAACTACAGACCCATCATACTATGCTTGGGGTGGGGGTGGGGGGGGGGCGCATCTGGCAGGAAAGTGCATTCAGGGCAAATGGACCCCAAATCAAATGCACCTTCATATCAATCAGAAAGAGATGCTAGCTGTACAGAATGCTCTGACAGCCTTTAAGGACTACCTTCATCCAGGACAACTAATGATAGACAGACAACACCACAGTTATGTGGTACATAAACAAGCAGGGGGGGGGGTACACATTCCTATCCCCTTTGCAGACTAGCCATGGCATTGTGGAACACGGCCTTGACTTATCAAATAAAACTACAAGCTCAATTCCTGCCAGGAAAGCTAAATACTCTGGCAGATGAAATAAGCAGAAATGTTATGGACCCACACGAATGGAAACTAGGATCACAAGTTTTCAACATGTTGAGACACAAATGGGGGTTCCCAGACATAGATCTTTTTGCCTCACCCCAGAACTATCAGTTGGACAAATTCTGCACAAGAAATCATCACAAAGAAGCTTGGAAATTAGATGCCCTATCATTCAGCTGGAAAAACCTATCAGTCTGTGCTTTTCCCCCTCTGCTCTCCAAAGTCCTACTTAGACAGGACAAACCAAAAATGATTCTGATTGCTCCAGACTGGCCACGCCAACACTGATATCCACTCCTGCGCAATGTCACACCTTCCTCCGTGGCACCTGCCTCAGACACCTTACCTACTGTCTCAGAGCTACCAAATTCTGCACATGCGGCTCCAAACTTTGAATCTTGTAGCATGGCTAATCAATTATTTTCACCCTTGACATCTCTCAGCAAACCTGTGATGGATGTCCTTTTGGAGGCTAAAAGGCCTAGTACTGGAAAATCCTATGCTGACAAATTGAAAAGATCCTGTGCCTGGAACCAATCACAAGGAATAAGCACAGCAATGCCCAGTATTCCTCCGATTCTACAATACTTAACTGAGATGCTTCAAAAGGGCCTATCTTTTTCTTCCATAAAAATCCATGCCTCTGCCATTTCAGATCATTACAACACAGAACCTCCCCTCTTCTCATCCTCTGCTAAAGCAGTATCTCACATGGGCCAAAAATTTAAGACCTCCCAGGAGAGCACCAACTCCTGCATGGGACCTCAATTTTGTTTTGGAGAAGCGCTCTCTCTCCTTTTGAGCCAGCTGCTACTGCGGACCTAAAATTTCTCTCTCTTGGAAAACAGCTTTCCTTTTAGCAGTCAGTTCAGCTAGAAGGATTTCAGAATTGCAGGCTGTTGTGGCAGTGAAGCCTTTCATTATTTTTCATCCGGATAGGGTGGCTGTCAGGACCAGTCCATCTTTTATGCCTAAGGTGGTATCCAGTGTGGCTCTTAATCAGATCATTCATCTGTCAACTTTCTTTCCAAATTCACAGAACAAGGGTGAGCAGATTCTGCATTCATTGGATGTACACAGACAACTTAAATTCTACTTAAACAGGACAAAATGTTTAAGAAAATCTGAACTATTGGCGGCATTTGCTGCAGGGGTAGAGGGAAAGGCTTTTTCAAAGCAGACTATTTCAAAATGGATAAGCCATTGTGTTTGTTTCTGCTATATGCACCATGGTAAACAGATCCCCAAGGGGATCAGATCCCATTCCACCAGGGCTGCATCTACTTCTGCAGCCTTTCTCAGAGGGGTTCCTACCAGAGACATTCTAGAAGCTAATACCTGGAGCTCAGTTCATACATTCACCAAACATTACCACCTTCCTCTCTTGGGGTTGGGAGGGTGGCCTAATGGTTAAGGTATTTTCCTTACAAACACAAGGTACAGGGTTTGAGTCTCAAAAGGGATTATTGGCTAGGCTTAAAATGGCTCGTAAGGGCAGTTAGCCTAGTACTAACCAATGAACCTGTCCTTCAGGGCCTTATAGCTGCTCCTAATGCTGTATAAATCCATCCTCCCAACCATAGCTTTGGGATTCTACCCAAATATGACTGCAGTAGTGAAACACTAAGAACATCAACCAACAAATGGAAATTAGTGCCCAAAATGACCAGACCTTAGTAAAAAGCACTATGAGGAAATAAAGCTGCAGTTGATAGTTCGTAGATTTAATGGTGCAACAAATAAAACATTAACGCTTGAAACACTCCAAAATACGTTTTCGTTTACGCTTCACTTCATCAGACAACAGAGCCCTCGAGCCCATGCCCTTATATATTAAACTCACTAAATTAACAATCATACACTTAAACATAATTAACTATTTCAAGCCAACACTAACAACTAAAAACTAAGCATTGTGCTAATTTTATACTAAACTTTACATTAAAATCTAGCATCATATTTAATACAATAACTAAAAAACATATACTGTCCTAACACATACTCAATTCTATAAAAAACTTGTATAAAACCTTTTACATTTTTAAAATGTAATTACTTGTATTCTAATCTGAAAAGTGTTGCCATAAATATTTAAATTCATAATACTTTAGTGACATCTACTAGTCAAAGTTGAACATTTAAAAACCTAGGCTTATTTTAAAAAATAACATATATTTATGTAGAGGTGGCATTACCTGTATGAAATCAAGTGACTCCATTCTTTAATCACAATTTCTTATTTATAAATGCAACTTTTTTAAAAATAAAATATGCAATATTGAAAACAATAGATGTTCAAGTGTTTGATTTAAGATGTTAAAATTATAAAATCAAAAATTCATTAAAAATGTAGATATAAATATCAGAATAAATAACTAAATCTATAAATATGATTAAAAATTGATAAATATGATTATAAATTGAAATGTACATATGTTAAAATCTATTATAAATATTGAAAAATATTAAAAAATATTAAAAGCTTTTACACCATCTACAACTTGGCTGCCCTCATTTTTAACACTGGGGTTATGGAAATAACATCATTTAAACCTGGAGGTTTATTAGCTTCCAAGTGTAATTGCCAAAGTAACTCTTTGTATTCGATTGATGTTTCCCATTGTCCTCCCCTTATATCTTTTTCAACAACTTATAGAACAAAGAAATTGTAAACTGCTAAGGGACAGTCCATTTTATGTCTATACAGAGCATTCTTAGAGTTGTTTGTTCTCATTTCATAATAATGTTAAGTAAATCCTTCTTTTTAATTTCCTTTCGGATTTTCCAACATAGAACGCTTCACATATTTTACATAGAGCTAAATAGATGATACCATTTGTATCACAATTTGCAAAATACTTACTCTCTATTAAAATGTCCCTGCTTTTGATGTAAATGGTGTTATTTGCACAAATATACGTGCACTGTGAGCACTTACCACATTTAAAAGTGCCTACCTTAGTTCTCTTGGTCCTTTTCTGACCTTTTTGACCTTCTAAAATAGATTTTAAATTTCTACCTCTACGGTAAGTACATCTCAATGGTTCCTTAAATAGGAGACTAAGATCTGATAATTCCCCAAATTTCAACCATTCTTCTTCTAAGATCTTTCTAATATGGACTGCCTGTCCACAATAATCCATGATAAAGTTGTTTGACTTTCCTGAGTCATCCACCACACTTTTATGTGTTTCCCCCATAAATCGGCTTCCTAGGATTGGTTTGAATCTCCCCTTTCTCTCATCCCTGACTTCCTTCTCTATACTTCTAATCAATGTTGGTGGGTATCCTCTTTCAATAAACATTTTATGAAGAGTGTCACATTCTTCTTTAAATTTTTGTGGACCTTGGGAACACCAAATATCGAAGGTACCCTTGGCTTTACTACATGCATATATTGAAATGTTTGATAATCAATTGAGCCTTCTAATAACAAATCACTGAGTGCCATGTCCACTTTCTTGTTCCCTATATTTATCTCATTGAGGGATGCTCTACTGTATCTTTCTTCGTTTTCAAGTATTTGCATCATTTTTTCTTCTTGGTAAGGGTGAAACGGGATTTTTTTCAAAGATATATAGAAAGAAAACGTATTCTAACTCCTACTTATCCTTTGATAGTGCACATCCCTACCATCAGAAGAAAGGGATAGTTAAGGGGCAGTATGTTAGGGCAAGTAGAATGACATCAAGAGAAGTTGACTTTAATGAAGAATGTGACACTCTTCATAAAATGTTTATTGAAAGAGGATACCCACCAACATTGATTAGAAGTATAGAGAAGGAAGTCAGGGATGAGAGAAAGGGGAGATTCAAACCAATCCTAGGAAGCCGATTTATGGGGGAAACGCATAAAAGTGTGGTGGATGACTCAGGAAAGTCAAACAACTTTATCATGGATTATTGTGGACAGGCAGTCCATATTAGAAAGATCTTAGAAGAAGAATGGTTGAAATTTGGGGAATTATCAGATCTTAGTCTCCTATTTAAGGAACCATTGAGATGTACTTACCGTAGAGGTAGACATTTAAAATCTATTTTAGAAGGTCAAAAAGGTCAGAAAAGGACCAAGAGAACTAAGGTAGGCACTTTTAAATGTGGTAAGTGCTCACAGTGCACGTATATTTGTGCAAATAACACCATTTACATCAAAAGCAGGGACATTTTAATAGAGAGGTAAGTATTTTGCAAATTGTGATACAAATGGTATCATCTATTTAGCTCTATGTAAAATATGTGAAGCGTTCTATGTTGGAAAATCCGAAAGGAAATTAAAAAGAAGGATTTACGAACATTATTATGAAATGAGAACAAACAACTCTAAGAATGCTCTGTATAGACATAAAATGGACTGTCCCTTAGCAGTTTACAATTTCTTTGTTCTAGAAGTTGTTGAAAAAGATATAAGGGGAGGACAATGGGAAACATCAATCGAATACAAAGAGTTACTTTGGCAGTTACACTTGGAAGCTAATAAACCTCCAGGTTTAAATGATGTTATTTCCATAACCCCAGTGTTAAAAATGAGGGCAGCCAAGTTGTAGATGGTGTAAAAGCTTTTAATATTTTTTAATATTTTTCAATATTTATAATAGATTTTAACATATGTACATTTCAATTTATAATCATATTTATCAATTTTTAATCATATTTATAGATTTAGTTATTTATTCTGATATTTATATCTACATTTTTAATGAATTTTTGATTTTATATTTTTAACATCTTAAATCAAACACTTGAACATCTATTGTTTTCAATATTGCATATTTTATTTTTAAAAAAGTTGCATTTATAAATAAGAAATTGTGATTAAAGAATGGAGTCACTTCCAAGTATATAAGTGTATGATTTCATACAGGTAATGCCACCTCTACATAAATATATGTTATTTTTTAAAATAAGCCTAGGTTTTTAAATGTTCAACTTTGACCAGTAGATGTCAGTAAAGTATTATGAATTTAAATATTTATGGCAACACTTTTCAGATTAGAATACAAGTAATTACATTTTAAAAATGTAAAATGTTATATACAAGTTTTTTATAGAATTGAGTATGTGTTAGGACAGTATATGTTTTTTAGTTATTATTGTATTAAATATGATGCTAGATTTTAATGTAAAGTTTAGTATAAAATTAGCACAATGCTTAGTTTTTAGTTGTTAGTGTTGGCTTGAAATAGTTAATTATGTTTAAGTGTATGATTGTTAATTTAGTGAGTTTAATATATAAGGGCATGGGCTCGAGGGCTCTTTGTTGTCTGATGAAGTGAAGCGTAAACGAAAACGTATTTTGGAGTGTTTCAAGCGTTAATGTTTTATTTGTTGCACCATTAAATCTGCGAACTATCAACTGCAGCTTTATTTCCTCATAGTGCTTTTTACTAAGGTCTAAACACTAAAAACATAGTACACTTACCATAAATTACTGGAACAGATGAAAGAAGGCACACACTAGACCACAAGAATAAAATGAAGTGCTTTTCGTTTGTTAAATCATAAACTTCTTCAGACAATGCTTTACAATTCAACTTACATTTAAATACATAATGAAAAAAGTGTATAAACCAATCAACAGGTAAAAAACATTAATTAAACTAGAAACAAATACACAAAGTCACCACCCCCTTATTAGTACAAGTAAAAACCATTTAAACACACAGGAATACTTTGAATTTTCATCTTCTCAAAAATATTCTATTCTAATATTGTAAAGTCAGTTTTCTAATATTATAAAGTCAGTTTTCTTTAGTTTCTAAAAAGTAATTATAGAAATACTTTATTGTAATTCCTAGTCTATCTTCATATTGCTAGTTTTCAAAATAAACTAACGCTTTAAACTTCTAAGTTTCAATATACTGCTTAAGACACAGCCATCATTTAAACCAGGCTGGTGGTAAGCATTGAACCTTATTTGCCAAGAAAGTTCTAACTCTTCAAGTTTTAAAGAATCTGGACCTCCTCTTGGGTTGGTATACACTTGATCTATAACGATAAACTTAAATGTGTGCCCAGGATATAAATTTGTGTGTTTCGCTAGGGCATTTTCAAGTTTGTGTTTCCTAATAGCGTATAGATGTTCATATACGCGTTCCCGTAGCTTTCTTTCAGTTTTGCCCACGTAAAACGCTGGGCAAAACTGACACAAAGCCAGGTAAACAACCATCTTAGAGTTACAATTGTTCCTCAATTTCAAGTTGTAAACTGAATTATTCACTGAGAATCTATTAGATTCTAAGATGAAACCACAATAATTGCAAGCTTGGCATTTGTACATGCCTGGGGTTCTAACTGAGTTGGGTCTACTTCCTTCACAGTAACTCTTAAGGTTCCTACCTTTTCTATATATCACTACTGGTTGTTCCCCCACCCTGGTGGAAACGTTTATATCACCTTTAAAAATGTCCCAGTTTTTTCTAAGGATTTTAAAACAAACGTTGCTGTTTATACTATAAGTAGTAATGAAAGAAGTATTAAATCTATCTGGTCTTGAATATAATTCTGAATCCTGTTCAACAACAGAATTAGGAGACGTGGTAGCAGTAAGTAACTCATTTGTTCTGTTGTTCAATAAAGGTACATAAACTAATGTATGCCGTTTATATGTTACCTCATGTATTAATTCACTAATAAGGTGTAAGGGGTACCCTCTAGACTGGAACATTTCCTTAATAAATAAACATTCCTGATCGAAAACGTCATCCAGTGTAATAATACGTGCTGCTCGGACTAACTGTCCTTTAATGATGGCACGTTTCTGGTGATACGGGTGGCAACTCGTATAATGTAACATAGAGTTACAATATGTTTTCTTTCTATGAATTGATGAGACAAATCTCTTTAACAAAATGTCTTTAGTCAAAGTGATGTCTAAATAGTCAATTACAGAGACATCAAAGTTGTATGTAAATTCAAGAAACGATGTAGTTGAGTTGAGGTATTCTACCAATAATTCACCTACTGAGACGTTGCCATCCAAAAGAATAAAAATGTCATCCAAAAAACGGGTGTAAAATATGATGTTGTCTTTAAATTCGTTGTTATTTAGTACAAAATGGTGTTCCCAATAGGCCATCACCATGTTGGCCACACTGGCCCCACATGGTGAGCCCATGGCGACACCAACTCTTTGAAGGTAGAAATCACCTTCAAACACAAAGAAGTTGTTGTTAAGAATCAACTCCAACAGTTCACCTACAAGTAGGATGACATCGTTGGGACAGTCAAGTAGTCTCAACATTTCTCCTACCCATTCTAAAGCTATTACATGGGGAATACATGTATACAAATCCTTTACATCTATGGTTAAAAAGTTGTAGTTAGGTTTGTATTCTAGTACGTTGATGTTACTGAGAAATGTCCACGAGTCTTTACAAATTTGTTTTAGGTTAGCTAAGTACTCCTTAAGTATCCTGGGCACACATTTAAGTTTATTGTTATAGATCAAGTGTATACCAACCCAAGAGGAGGTCCAGATTCTTTAAAACTTGAAGAGTTAGAACTTTCTTGGCAAATAAGGTTCAATGCTTACCACCAGCCTGGTTTAAATGATGGCTGTGTCTTAAGCAGTATATTGAAACTTAGAAGTTTAAAGCGTTAGTTTATTTTGAAAACTAGCAATATGAAGATAGACTAGGAATTACAATAAAGTATTTCTATAATTACTTTTTAGAAACTAAAGAAAACTGACTTTATAATATTAGAAAACTGACTTTACAATATTAGAATAGAATATTGTTGAGAAGATGAAAATTCAAAGTATTCCTGTGTGTTTAAATGTTTTTTACTTGTACTAATAAGGGGGTGGTGACTTTGTGTATTTGTTTCTAGTTTAATTAATGTTTTTTACCTGTTGATTGGTTTATACACTTTTTTCATTATGTATTTAAATGTAAGTTGAATTGTAAAGCATTGTCTGAAGAAGTTTATGATTTAACATAAACGAAAAGCGCTTCATTTTATTCTTGTGGTCTAGTGTGTGCCTTCTTTCATCTGTTCCAGTAATTTGTGGTTTTACTAGTTTGTTACACAGTTTGAGATTTAACACTTACCATAAATGTAGATGTTCGAGTGTATTCACTGTTGCAGTCCTGGTTACCCACCCTCCAGCCCCCTATTTTTCTCATACTAAATCTGTCCTTTCTTTTACTATGCTTAAAAGCCTTTTTGGTGTATTTGCTTTTGTTTGGAGGTATATTTTTTTTGTGTTTTAAGTAATTTACACACACACACACACATATATATGTGTGTGTGTATGTATGTATATATTTTGCTCCCCACCTGACATCTGGGGCAAGAAAAACTTATGTAATGGCGTCGGCTGCATGTTTTATACCCCTGACGACCTGATGTCATGGAAGAAGGGACAGCAACTGACGCAGGACTCGAGACTTTGTTAATCAGGCCGACTGAGGGCAACCTGCCAGCAGATTACCCAAATGTAATGACTGCAACAGTGAATACACTCTAACATCTACATTTATATCAAGTATACACAACTGTACTTTCCATTGAGGAGGGGGGGGGGCCTTCCCCTTCTTATCAAGTATACACAACTGTACTTTCCATTGAGGAGGGGGGTGGCTTCCCCTTCTTATAAAGTGCCATCTTGTAAAAGAAAGAGATGCCTCTTCCTGAAGAGATTCATGAATCTGAAGATGAAGGTTGAGATGTGGGATTTCTCCTCTGATTTCTGAATTGGATTCAGAGAAGGCTACAGTATTTCATTCTCTCTGTGAGGGGGGACTAGGCTTTACCCTCTTTGCAGACTAGACATGTTAGCTTAGGATATAAGCTTTACAGCACAATCTCACTTCGCAGGCATCCTACATCCCATCAAAGCAAAATTGTGTAGCAGATAAAGCTGAGCCTGACAAAAGCAAGTATTCACAAATGGAGACTAGATCAGGGGGCCTTCCAAGATTTGATCCATATGTGGGGAGTTCCTCAAATAGACTTCTTTGCCTCCTCTCTAAACAATCAGCTAGCTAAATTCTGCACTAGTACTCCATATGAAAAGACCTGGAAGATTGATGCCTTTCCATTTCCTTGGACAAGAATGTTCCTGTATGCTTTTCCGTCATTTACACTGATATCCAGAGTACTTCTGAAGATTAAGAAGGAATGACCCAGTTCATTGTGGTGACTCTTTTCTGGCCCATGCAGCAGTGATTCCTCCATTCTTTTAGAAATGACCAGGGGCAATTACCACAAGCTTCTTCATATAATGTATCTACTTACACAAGAAGAGGGCTGTTTTATATACCCAAACTGTAGTCCACTTCAGCTAGCTGCCTGGATGATAGGGTGTTTATTCCATTTTGGGCCCCTGTTTACTAGGGATGTGCAGCAGTTACTAATGAAGGCCAGAAAGCCTGCTGCCAGAAAGTCATATATTAGCAAATGAAAAAAGTTTTCTAATTGGTGCCAACAACACAACCAGCACCCACTCAAGGCTAGTTTTGTAATATTTGTCTGTTTCTGTCCTTTGGCCTGTATTAATCCTCCATCAAAGTTCATTTACCAGCCTTTTCAGCACGTCTGCCCATGGATTCTCATCTTTCAATGGATTCTGATTTGAAAGTGTTCTTGAAAGGGGTTTTGCTTAAGAGACATCCAAGAAAACTGGTGGCTCCTCCTTGGGATCTTAATTTTGTGTTACTGAAGCTAACACTTGCTCCATTTGAACCATCTTATCTGGCTGACTTCAGGTTCTTAACATGGAAAACTCTTCCCCCTTCGTACTGATAGCTTTGACCTTTGCAAGGAGTACCCAAGCTGTAAGCTGTTATGGTGTGTCAGTCATATCTCATTTTCCACAGAGACCGGGTTTCTTTGAGAACTAATCTCCTGTTGCGTAAAGGGATGTCAGCGTGTACTTTAAGCCAAACTGTCTATCTCCCTGTGCTCTTCCAGCTAAAAATGTGTGTAAGGATATTCCATGCCTTGTATGTTTATAGAGTACTCTGCTACTAACTTGACAGAGCAAAATCTTACAGATCTGTGGATCATTAGATGTCTTTCTATTCATATGTTGCTGTGTTCATAACACAAGGGAGTCTACCCCTGGCCGACTCTCATATGTCTGGCCATTCAACAAAAGATAGATGCTACCGCTAGGGTGCGTGTGACATCAGCACGCACCTACCTCAGAACTTTTCGGCCGCCTGTGTGACTGCTAGCTCTGGTCATAGCTATTTGGCAAAAATTAACTCGTCTTATCCAACTTCAGATGTGTACCCCGTAGGGATTTTTGATCTCTTTGCTACTGCTTTGAGGTTTGATGGGTAGAAAGGGCAACTGTAGTTGTGGAAGGCAAATTCCCACATAAGGATTCACATGAGCTCTGCCTGTTTTGCTTAGGCTAAGAACACAACCACACTACGTGTAGTATTTGTCAGGCCTTCATCCCCAAAACACTTAGTAGCGTTCAAACGTTATCTAGAGAATCAGCGACTCAAAACAGTTAGCTAAAGCTATGGATCCAACATTATGTTCCTTGGATGAGCCACCAGTTAAAAAGGCCAAGAAATCTAGCCCTGAACTGTGACTGCTGCTCCCTCTATTCCAGCTGTACCTCTCAAGGCCGTTGAAGGCCCAGAGTCTGAACTAGAGTCCTCAAACCTTCCTTTGGTGGATACCCTAGAGGAAGCAGTTAAGCCGAGGGCACGTCCCAGAGGGTCTCGCAGGATTTCAAATTGGTCACAGAGGGCAAACCATCTAGGCTCATCATTTCTGAGGAACCACATGGGGTGTCTCAAATTATAGTTCGGGAGGATGGTTCCACAGACATTGTAGAGTGCCGTCAGGCATCCAACCCTCCTACTCTACATCGATTCTCTGATTCTTCGGTGTCTGAGACCCACAAAAAAAGGAAGCAAAAGACCAAACATCTTGTTCCTTGTCTGACACCCTGAGCCTCTGAACAGCTTCCTGACTTGCAGGCCTTCACCCAAGGCCGCCTAAACGCCTTTCTGGCTTTATATCAGGCCTCTGCTCCAGTCCAGGCTGCTACTACGTCTACTCCTAAGGGTATACTTGGTCCCGACATCTCTTCCGAAGAAGAGGTTTCATCCATCAGGTGATGAATCCCTCACATATACATCCCAAATGGCTTCCCCTCTGGAGTATGCTTCCCCGGAGGAGGAGTTTAATGGCACAGATTCCCCAGGAGAGGACATCACCTTTGGGGAAACTCTAGCTCTGTTGAAAGATTTCAAGTGGGACAGCAGTCCGGTCTTAGTGTCCCAAAAGAGGTATTATGAACTTCTACAAATGAAGTCTCCTAACCCATCTGCTGTGCCTCCAGTGCACCCTGCCTTCTTGGATGCCTTCCTGGCTGCTTAAAAAAAAAACAGATTCCCAAACTCCTGCACCCATACACCCAGATAGGTTCTACATGGTCCCTGATGAGGCTAAATTTCTTTCCAAAGCCTCTTCTGCAGACCTGTCAGTCATTACTGTGGCTGCAGACAAAACCTCCAAGTTACTCCCTTCCACCTTTCTCCTGCCCTCTCATAAGGAGAATTGATTAATGGAACACCTGCGGTGAAAAAAGTGTACACTTCTGCTACCTTAGCAGTAAGAGCCATCAACTGCCAGACCCACATGGCCAAATGCTCCCTGGCTCTGATGGCTGATGTGGATAAACAATTGGGGGACCTCCCTGACTCCCCAGCCAAGGCTAAAATATCTACTCTCTTGAATTCCTTCACTCAAGTAACCAAGCACTCTATCACGTCCAGTTATGATGCAGTAGAGGCCTCATCTAGGGCTGCCACCTCTGGGATTGTTATGAGGGGATACTCTTTGCTTAGATTTCAGCCTCTCTGTGATGACTATTTATTTATTTGCTTGCTTACCGGGATGGTCCAGTGGGTCAAAAAGTGTTCATTTTCAGTGGCGACCCAGAGAGAAAAGCTCCACTTACAAAAGAAATTTAAATGCAATTACATTTTCTACATGCATAGAGAGAGAACTTAAAATAGACACAATCTTATCATACATTTCTAGCTAGAATAGCAAAGGCAGTATACATTATGTACAATATATCATCTGCTTTGGATACTATAGACGGAAGACCGCAAGAGATAGTTGCAAAACTGTTAAGCAAAGGGGAGAAAAAAGTTAGTGAGATCAGGTAGAAGATGCTCTGTAGTTGTAGCCACATGTACATTCCCATAGGGCTAAGAGATGCTGTTATAGAGACTTCTTGAAGAATATGTGATTGGAAATAGTTCTGATAGTGCTGGGTAGGGAATTCCAAGTTTTAGCAATGGTACATGAGTAGAGAGATTGACCAACTGCTAGACTGGGTATTTGCACTTTTAGAAGGAATTGATTTTCACATCTGAGTTGTCAGGAGGGCTTATGGACAGTAAACAGGGAGGTGAGGGATAGGCAGTTGGAAGGTTTGCTAATGGTATTGTGAGCTGTGGTTAACTGGAAGTAGGTTAGGTGATTGGGAAGTTCGAGCTATTTTAGTTGGCATAGGGTGATGCAGTGATGGGAGGAGTAAGTTACGTTGGTAGCGAACTTGGCAACCTTTTTTTAACTGGACTCTATCTTGGATTTTAAGGAGCATTGAATGTTAGTGAACAAATGAGCATTGTATAAAAGTGAAGGAAGCAAATAGGATAGCACAAGGGTTTGTCTAGCGGTGGGTGTGAGGTATAATTTATGCTTATAGATGGTGCCTAGTTTCTGATGGGTTTTTTGGTGCAGTTTTGGATGTGTAGATCGAAGGTTAAGTGTTCGTCTGTTGAAATGCCTAGAAGTTTAGTTTCTGATGGTGCTCTAATGCAGGTTTTGTTTTGTGAATAGATATTAAAATCTGCTCTGTTTAGCTGGGTTGATTTTTGGGGGTGAATAGAAGCAGGTTAATTTTGCTGGGGTTAAGGACTAGATGGTTATCATTCATTTCCTCACTGATTGAGAAAGCATGTTGGGTCCTAGCTAGAAGTTAGTCAGCAGACTCAGCAGTGCAGATAATGGTCGAATCGTCAGCATACTGTATTACAGGATTTAGGGGGAGGGTGGAGTGGAAGTCATTAATGAATATGTTAAAAAGGAGAGGTCCCAATATGGATCCTTGTGGAACTGTGTGTATATTGAGGAATGGTGAGAAAGAGTGGAGCCATTTAGTGGCTTGCTGTTAATCAGGGGTGGGATGTGGTGTTCAAGGCTTTGGAGAGTTCCAGAGAGAGAGAGGAGACAAATTTTCCAGTGTCCATGAATGAAAGGAGTGCAGTGGTGGTACTGTGATGTGCGGAATCCATGTTGGGATGGGGATAATGTCTTATTTTCTGTTAGGAAATTTAGGAGCAGAGCATGGATACATTTCTCCATGATTTTGGATAGTGGGGAGAGTATTGCAATTGGCCAAAAATTAGTGAAATCTATGTTAGGGCCACCTTTGTGAAATGGGAATACGTAGCCTTTTTTCCAGATTACAGGTACATGAGACTATTGGAGGGGATCTGTTGACTAATATGCTAATGGGGTAGTCTATAGATTTGGCTGACATTTGTAAGTAATCATAGGGGTAGATTATCTGGAACAATTGTACAGGGTTTTAGTTCGAGTCATTTTGAGAATTGTAGCTGTGGGGTAGGGGAGAAGGAAAAGCAAGCACTGGGGTGGTTGTGTGAAGGTTGCATGTGTGTGTGTCTTCTAGCTTTTGAATTTATTTGTGGGAATGTGGCAGAGAGTTTGTAGATGGTGTCTATGAAGTGTGTGTTGGAGTGTTGCTATTTCATTGGGGATTTGTCTGGATGTGGGCATGTTTTTTTTGCTACCTGGATGCAGTAAACTAGAGATGGTACCCCAAAATTTCTTAGCGTTATTTCTGTTTTGGTTTTGGGATGTGAGGTAGAAGTTTCTTATCTCTGATTATGAAGTGCTTGGCTTGATTTTGGAGTTTAAGTTTAGGAGGCAAGCAGGATTTTTGGTTGTATGCCAGAGTTTCCGTGCTCTCTCACTGTTTGTCATAAGTTGTTTTGTGGCTCTAGTTAGCCAGACATGAAGTCTAAACTCCTGGACGATAAAGATTTATTTGGTACAGCATCAACTGACCTCTTCAAGGCCCTTCAAGTCAAGGGCAAGGAACTACAGGATTTGAGACACATTTTTGTCTCCTCGATTCCATGCTTTCAAAGAAATTACCCTGACAAGACTTCCTTTGTGAGAAGGACTTCCAGACAGATGCCAACAAAAAGCAAAAAGGATTCCAGGAAACAGGCCTCTTCCAGATCTGCTCCCTCTACCCCTGCTCCCAAACAGTCCTTTCAGGGTAAGCCTGGTAGCCTGTGACTACCAGGTGCTACATCCAGGCACCCCTCTTTCCATTTGTCTCTCTGTCTCCTTCCCTGCTTGGAATCGAGTTACCCAGGACTCTTGGGTCCTCTCTATAATAAAACAGGGATACTTCATGACATGGGAGGCCAAATCTACTCCCAAAGGATTCCCTCAGCCTCCTTGAGACCAACTGACTTTCTTCCCTTCGGTTCTTCTGGAACTCGTCACACAAGGGACAGTTCAAGAAGTCCCCTACACATGCAAGAGGAAAGGGGTTTTACTACCGGATGTTCCTGGTTCCCAGGAAGGAAGGCCCCTGGAGGCCAATCCTGGATTTATCCCATCTCAACACCTTCCTCCAGGTTTCCTCCTTTCGGATGCTCATTGTCCCTACCCTTCTGCCCCCGATCCTTCCCCAGGCCTTCTTGGTATCCTTGGATATAAAAGATGCTAACCTTCACATCCCAGTCTATCCCCTCTTCAGGAAATTCCTTCGCTTCTCATTGGATTCTGCATTCTTTCAGTTCTGTGCTTTGTCATTTGGTCTCCCTATGGCCCTAAGAGTATTTACAAAATACCTTGCACCAGTCATGGCCTTTGCAGGACAAGGGGAATCCAACTCGTCCCCTGTCTAGACAATATCCTGATTTAGGTAACATCAGTTCCAGTGGCCCTACAACACCTGGACTTCACTATTTCCCTCTTGAGAATTCTGAAATTCATCATAAATCTCAAAAAAAAATCATCCTTAGTATCCACACAGGATCAGGTGTTCCTGGGATGTCAGATTCTAACAGGGAAAATGATGTCTTGTCTTCCCCTAGAAAACATTGTGGCACTCACTTATTTCAAGGAAGTACTTCTCAAAGCCATGTCAGCCAGAGAATTTTTTGGAGTCCTGGGATTCATGTCCTTCACCATCCCCATGGTACCCCTGGCAAGGCTTCACATGAAGAAGTTCTAATGGTACTTGCGTACAGTCTGGAAGCAATGTCTGCATCGCCTGGAGTTTGTGGCCTCCACGCTGCCATGCCTTGCCATGGAACTGAATTGGTGGATAGCCCAGATTCAGGCCAACCCTATTGATATTGGCCCTACAAATTTTCAAAGATCATCTCTTACCAGGCATGCTGAAGATGGTACACAGACAGTACCGCCGTGCTGTGGTACATCAACAAACGGGGGGAGGGGGGGGGGCAAGGTCCTAACTCCTTAGCAGGTTGGTCCTGCAAGCATGGGAAATTGCCTTGAAGAAACAAGTCAACATCCAAGCAGTCTACATACCTTCAGCAGACAGTGTAATGGCAGATGCTTTAAGCAGGGCTATAGGTTCATAGGTGTGTACTAGGCTAATGCCTCTGGAGCCTTTACAAGCCTAGCCCAAAGATGTGCCCTGGCAACATGCTGCCTGATGTTAGTTCTCAGTGCCTCTATCGAGTAGAGCCACTGCAGTGATCCCCGGGGTGAACTTTCTATTTCCCATCCACTCATCAAGATTTCTGTTGGAGTGCCAGTGAGGTGCTCTGCTTTACATGTATGAGAAGTCTATTCAAGAGCATGGGCAGTCTCTGGGTTATGAACCTGTCCCCCCAGCATGTTCTGTTGATTTTGTGGTAATGAGGTTGAAGACTGGAGTGTATGGTGTGGAGGGATTTAGATTTATTTAGATGTACCATTTCTAACAGAGCTGGGTCAGACATGGCTTTGTAAGTCAAGCAGAGATTGCCTCTTAGTAGATGTGAGACAGAGAATAGCTGGAGTTTTTTGAGTCTGTCCATGTAGGACATGTTTAAGGCCCAGTATTCCCTTTGTCAGGTACTTTTGTTTCCCACCCACTTTAATTTGTGACTCTATCAGAGAATGCAATTGCTTCTATTTCTCTGCTCATAAAGTCCCAGCGTACTCTGTCAAATGCTTTCCTCTGTGTCAAGATCCAACAACAACAGTGGTATTCTCTTGAATTCTGCTTCCCTCTGGATCATCATTGTTCTGTTAATTTTGTCACATTTGCCTTTCCTCCACAAGACCACATTGATCTATATCTATCAATTTTGGCATCAGTTTTGCCATTCGTTTAGCCATTATAGACATAAACACGTTATCATGGTTTAGTATTGAGAAGGGCCTGTATGAAGCTGGATCTGAAGGATTTTTGCCCTCTTTAGGTATTACAGCTACCACCACATTCTTCCAGGTTGCTGGTACTTCTCTTCCTCCTAAAATACTGTAAAACAAAATTTTCCACGTCTTTCAGTTTTTTCCTTCCTAGCTTCCACAGAAGTACCATTTTTTCCTGTGGACTTTCTTATAGAGTGGTTATAAATCATCATTTTTATTTCATCTCCTTTTGTCCTGTTAGTGATTCGAGCCTCTTCTAAACATTTCCATTTGTACCTTTTCTTGATTTCCATGTTTATCTGCTTTATACAGGCTTTCATAACATTTCCAAAATATTTCTAATACTTCTACAGGATCCCTTGTCTTCCTTGTTGTAGGTTCCCTAAGCTTGGTGACGGCCCTTTCTGCTTTGTGTTCCCTGAGTCATTGTACTAAAAGATTTTGTGCTCTTGAGTTATCAAAAAACAGTTGCTTAACAGCAATCTTTATAAACTCATGCATATTAACGAGGTAATTCCTTATTTTCTGGCTAGCATTCTGCAGATGACTCCTCTTGTTCTGTTTGATTTCCCCCTATTTTGCATTGCTTTAACAGTTGTCAGCCCCTTTAAATTCTTGTTACTTAACCATATCTTCACTTTTATTTTCACCATTTTTTTAAACGCCACTTTAATTTTGTCCCACTCCTTAGCTATATTTTGACAAGGAATGTTTATCTTCTCTAATAGCTCCTGAATAATTTTTCACTACCAATTCCTTAAATTCCCCTCTTTTCAACAGATAAGTGGGAAAGCACCAGTGTCTCACTTTTACTTTATTGCCCTGTGTTTTTATTTTAGTTATTATTGGCTCATTATCTGAAATAGTTACTGGGTGTGTATCAAGACCCCTCACTTACATGCACATGTTCTGTGAAATGTAAATTCTGTCTAGAGTAGCCCAGTTTTTGTTTCTTGGGGAATAATATGTAGATTCACTCAAAACTCCTAGTACTGAATTTACATCTTCCATGCCAAGTCGTTTCACAAATGTTTTTAAAAATATACTCTCCTTTGATAAATTTTCCCTTCTGCGGCCCCAGACACATCTTCACTGTTGCAAATCAAATTCAGGTCCCCACCTACAAGTATTATTCCTTGCTGAAAGTTGATTATTTCTCTCTCAATTTTCTTGAGCTCCATTATAGTAGTTTTTGGTGGAATATAAATATATGCCAGAGTAATCTCCCTTGGCAGTAGCCCCTCAGTGCTAGAAACCTACCATTATTGTCTTTTTTATTTTCTTCTATCAGTATTGAAGCTCCTCTTGTAATTAATATAAGTACTCCTCTCTTCCTTTCCCCCAGGTGTTCCACTGAATACCCATGCTGAAAACCTTTATAGTGTTTAGTTATTTCCAAGTGCATCTACTGTAGAATAGCTATTTGCACTCTACATTCTTAATATATTTCACTACTCTTTTTTTTTTTTTTGTATTTATCTTTGAGACCATTGAAGTTTAAAGACATTACAAAAAAAAAAAATCATATTCCTGATTTTTTTCCCCAGCGTTTGTATAACAGCTTTTTTGTTAAATGTCTAGTTCCAGCTTTTGTGTTACATGCATGTACTATTTGGTAGGTTAGTATTTTATACAATTTCTTGGCACCTCCATATGAGTGTCACATCTTGCAGAAATTTGTTTTATTGAAAACCCTCAAACAAAAATACAAAGACAACCCCAGTACCCCCTAAAACCTATTAACTTAATAATGCACAAAACTATGTATGTGTTCAAATATTGACGTTTTACCCTTCTAATAGGAGCAAATGTTCCAAACTGACAGCTACACATACAAATTTGAGGTAACAATAGGAATGTTATCCGTGCTAAGACACATGGTACGGCCCATAGTTCTTTTAACTGCTGTCGGGGTTTCTCCTATCTTTATAGCACTCTCAGTTGAGAAAACATTTTCTCCAAGACATTTCTCCATCAGATTGTCTGCTAGAGACATGAAAACCAGACACAAAACTGGTTTTCATTTACTTGCTTTCATTTAAAGCTTGTTTGTAGATTACGCTAATGGCCTTATTCCCCTGTGCTAGAATGAGAGAAAGCACACAAATTTTTCTTTTGTCATGCACTTCAAGCAGATTTTTTTTAACATTGCAGTGCATACATTTCTTAAAACTGAACAAGGAGAAAGGGAGAAAGAAAAAGAAAAAAAAAAACAGGAACCTCTGTTTACGTTAGTATCCCCATCACACTTAAGATAACTGGAAAAACTACTTTATAAATGCAAAGAAAAACATGCACTTTCAAAGTAGCACTATTAAGATTTTTTTTTACTTAGGGTTAACTTTCTCCCTCCTGCTCCCCACTCGAGTATTTTTTCAAACATTAATGACATGAAATAGGGCATATGCATTAGAGTCCCCTACGAGCTTAAAATCCAAAAAAGTCCAATATTTACAGATTTTCTTCTATTCCTGTTGATCTCCATCTCCCAAACCCGGTCTCCTCTTTATTTCCAACGGACTCTCGATTCGTTTAGTCAACTCTTGTGCTTTTTCCTCTGAAGCATTTTCTGTTGAAACACTGGAAAAGGTTTCACTGGCACATTCTCTCCATGTTCTTTTTTACCTTAACAATAGGAAGAAGAATCTCATCCTGTTTCATAGCTCACTTTTTGTTGGACAAACTTTTGTATTTCTTCCTTTAGCACGTACTTCATCAAAACATGATTTTGTTCCCTCAGGCAAAAATATTTTGAGGATAGGTGGGTGCAGCAGTTTGAATCTCATGCTTGCTTCTTGACATTCCCTGAGTAATCGAATAAATGTACCTCTGTTCTGCCAGGTATACATAAGAGTAGCCATTCCCCACAAACACCTAGGTGTCTCCCACTTTTAGTACATTGTCCTTCTGTGACAGTTTTGCCAGAATCAACTCATTCTGCTGGTAAGATTGCATTTTTACTATTAAAGGTCTGTGTTGTTTTCTCATAGCCAGGTTTGAAGCCTACACATGATGTGCTGTTTACATTAACAGGACCTGTTGTGTCCACATGGTTACATTTGTGCTTTCATAAAATTAATAGTCTGTTCCTTCCAGCTTCTCGGTTACAGCAGAAAATCTCTGATTTTGCCTACGTGCTCCATCCTCTAATTCTATTTTTTTTAAAATACCTCTTCTTGTGCGGTCTGATATTCAGCCAGCTTCTTCTTCTTTTCGACAGCCGAGTCTTCCAGTTTCATCACGTTTTCTGAATGTCTGTGTCAAGCTTCTTCCATTTTTTCTAGTCTTTTATTGTATGAGTTGGCATACTCATCAGTGCTACATTTATTTAAGTCAAGTCTTTGTGCAGTTGCCTTATACTTTCCTCTAGGTTACTGGAAGTCATGTCTGG
The DNA here is from genome assembly GCF_019279795.1 of Protopterus annectens. Lineage (NCBI taxonomy): Eukaryota > Metazoa > Chordata > Ceratodontiformes > Protopteridae > Protopterus > Protopterus annectens. The sequence goes on from NC_056746.1 coordinate 902,494,361, forward strand.
AGCTTGCACTGCTTTTTGTTGAACAGCTGCAGTACTATTCTCAGTCAGTGTTTTTCATCACCTTTTGTAGCTGATTTTCCTTCAGGTGCTCTGGATTTCTTTTTTGCGTGTGCACTTACTAGCCAGTTACTGAAATTTCCCCAAAAATCCAGGTCCCACTGGCTTTCTCTGCTAAGTTTCTCTTAACACTGGAAGAGCTGGAATTAAGCTGATGTTCTTCATCTCACATTGCTGCAGTCATAACCTGTGGGTAGTCCGCTGTCCTCGGTCGGCCCGAATACCAAAGTATTAGGCTGGCGTCGGTCATGGTCGCTTAGATCTGATGTCAGTACGCCTTGGTACTAAAGCGCATGACCGACGTCATATCCCCAGTCTTTCTTGCCGCATGGTCCGAAGCAGAAGCAGCGTTTGCAAGTGCCGTTCGGCGTCCTGAAATTTTCGTATTTTGAGTTTCAGACCGATACCAAGTTGGGCTAAGTACCCCGTTGGGGAATATTTTTGTCTTTTCTTGCCTCAGTTAAATCCGGATGTCAGAAAAAGTGAATAATTGTATTTCTTGTGGGAAACAGATACCTCATAGGGATTACCACTCTCTGTATTCCTTGCTTGGGGCCTGAGCACGACGTAGTCGGGTGTCGCTTTTGTGCTAAATTTAATAAGCGCACCATTAAACGTAGGTTAGATTGTGCTAGGCTTGTCTTCGGTAAGCGGTGTAATTACAATATGCCGTCGGATCCTCCGACGCCCGCTACCGCTAAGAAGCGTAAGGAGAAATCGTTAAAATCCAAGCAGGATGAGTCGTCCGTTCCGGACGCCGGTTCTTTGGAAACCACGGTGGAATCTGTGGATCCAGCCGAGGTTTCAGTTGAGTCTCAGGGGGAACCTTTAATTTTGCAAGATGTGGCCTCTCAGGAGTCTGGTCAGGCTGAGGGGGCCTCTCAGGTTGCTGTAATCCCTTCTTTTCATAAGGTGGTTAGGCCTTCTCCTTCTGTCTCTAAGGTACCTTCCAAGGCCAGGCCTGGTTTGTCTTCCTCTGGCGTCAGTCCTAGTTCTGCAGGTTCTGTACCTAAAAACACATGCTTAAAATGGCAGAAGATTTGATTTCCTTGATCAGAGGTTCTATGCCCCCTCCAGATAAGAGGCCTAGGGTGGAGCCAGAGGTGGAAGGATTGGAACATTCTTCAGATTACTCAGAGTCTTCGGCTGAAGACATTCAGGATTTTCCCCCTTATTCTGATTCAGACGCAGAGGATTCTAGTCCTTCTGCTTCCCCTCCAGAGGATTTTTCTTTTTCAGAAACCCTGCATTCTATGAGGGAACATTTTAAATGGGAAGGTCAGGATTTCTCAGATTCCCGAAAGAGGCTTAGGGAATAGTTATTTTTACCACAACATAGGCCCTTGGCTATACCTCCTGTTTTGGATGTGGTTCAGGATGTTTTCTCTGAGGCTTCCCTTAATCCAGACTCTTTGCCTCCTGCCCCGGTTAAGCCAGACAGGTATTACAGAGTGCCAGAGGCTCATAAATATTTGTATAAGAGCCCTAGGGCTGACCCAGAAACTATTAGCCAGGGACCTAAGGGTGTCAGGGCTTCTGTTGTAAAGAATCCAGTTCCTATGGATAAGGACTCTAGAGCTTTGGATAGGTGGGGTAAAAAAGTGTATACCTCTTCCACTCTTGCAATGAGGGCTTTGAATTGCCAGTTTCATATGTTGAAGTACCAGAATTTTCTCCTTAGTCAGTTGAAATCTAAGGTAGATGCTTTAGCAGAGGGCATAGAGTGTAAAGAATTACAGGATTTGGTTCATGTTTCTGATCAGGTGGGTAAGCATTCTTTGCAGTGTGGTTTTGATGCTTTACAGGCCTCTTCCAGGGTGGCTGCCACTGGATCAGTTATTCGTAGGCACGCCTGGCTTAAGGACCAGAACTTGTCAGAGCATGTTAAAGCTCGAATTTTGGATGCTCCCCTTCAGTCTGAAGTTTTGTTTGGTTCTCCTGTGGAGTCAGTCTTGAAGAAAATGGAAGACAAAGCTAAGTCTATGCAGACTGTTAAGGATTTTTTGCAGGTGCAGCCCCCTAAGTTTAGCAGAAATTGGCCTACTAAGGGATGGGCTTACCCTTCTGATTTACAGTCTAGGGGTAGATCTAGACGTGGTAGGGGCAGAGCTCATGCACAGGGTTCTTTTAGGCCTAGGACGTGGAGTTCCCCTGCACAGTCTACAGGTGAGGGCAGGGGCCAGTCCTTTCGTAAACAGACCCAATGACCTGCATCTTCAGCTGCCCGATCCTTCCTGTCTGGCAGCTCCTCTAGGAGGAAAGTTGGCACTTTTCAGGCAAAATTGGCTTTTAATCACCCAGGACAAATGGGTGTTGGACATTATAAACCGAGGCTACAAGTTTTATTTCCACACATTGCCCCCTTTCAAAGGCATGCCAGACGTTCCTCCTCAGCAAAGGGTGGAGGTTCACAAACAGATCTCTTTACTTCTACAAATGGGGGCTATCCAGCAGGTCCCTCAGTCAGAAGTGGGCCTAGGATTTTATTCTCGCCTGTTTCTTGTACCAAAGAAAGGGAACACTTGGAGGCCAATTCTGGATTTGTCTATTCTGAACACATACCTGGACATTCCAAAATTCAAAATGTTGACTTTGCAACAACTTCTGCCTCTGCTAGGCAAAGATCACTGGATGGTAACTCTGGATCTCAAGGAGGCTTATCTTCATGTCCCTATCAGGCCCAGCTGCAGGAGATTCCTGCGTTTTCGGGCTGGGACTTTACATTATCAATTCTCTGCATTGCCCTTTGGCTTGTCTACTGCGCCCAGGGTGTTCACAAAAGTTCTGGCTCCGGTGATAGCCTTCTTCAGGTTAAGAGGAATACAAATTTATCCTTATTTGGACGATTGCCTGATTCTTGCTCAAGACAAAGACAAGCTACTTCACCATCTTTAGTATGTTATGGCAGTGTTAAGGTGCCTAGGGTATTCTGTGAACGAAATAAAGTCCAGTCTAGTACCCTCTCAGGACATGTGCTTTCTGGGTGTGAGACTGAATACAGTCTCTCAGATGGCGTTTTTGACCCCGGACAAGCAAAGAAAGCTTACCCTTTACTTCCAACAATTGTCTCTCCTGTCCAGGCTGACTGCAAGGACAGTCCTTCAAGCCTTGGGGTTCATGGCATCTTGTATTCTGGTGCTTCCCAATGCCAAACTGCATATGAGGAAGCTACAATGGTATTTAAAAAGTGTATGGACTCAACACTGCCACGATTTGGACACTGTCATTCAGATAATACCTTGCATTCAAAAGGAATTTTTGTGGTTGGCTCAGGAATGTCACCTAAACAAGGGACTCTCTGTGACCCGACCAGAGGCGAGTCAGATTTTAACGACAGATGCCTCGGACAAGGCATGGGGAGCACACCTCAATGGAAAATGGGTTCAAGACACGTGGCCTGCCAGACTTCAACATTTGCATATCAACATGAAGGAGATGTTAGCAGTCCAATTTGCATTGATGGCTTTCAAGGGTCTACTTCAACCAGGACACGTGTTGATTCAAACAGACAACACAACTGTCATGTGGTACATCAACAAGCAAGGGGGAACCCATTCGTACCCTCTTTGCAGACAAGCTATGATTTTGTGGGAGACTGCTCTCAGTTTGCACCTCACTCTTCAGGCAAGGTTTCTGCCAGGAGCACAGAACTCCTTAGCGGATGTTTTGAGCAGACAGATGGTGGATCCCCACAAGTGGAAATTGGATCCTCATGTATTTCGACAGTTGACAGTGCTTTGGGGGACTCCAGACATAGATCTGTTCGCTTCTCCACTAAATTTCCAGCTGCCAAAGTTTTGCACAAAGCTGTTTCATCCAAAAGCTTGGAAAGTGGATGCTCTATCATTCAGTTGGAACAATCTTCACGTCTATGCTTTTCCTCCTCTGCCTCTCCTTCCCAAGGTGCTCTTGAAGGTCAGACAGGACAAGCCCTCCATGATTCTAATAGCTCCAGATTGGCCACGTCAGCACTGGTACCCTCTGCTGAGGAGTTTGGTACGGGAGCCTCCTTGGCCTTTGCCATCGATTCCACACCTTTTGTCTCAGGCAGGCAATCATTTCCTCAATGTCAGGATACAGTCCCTGCATCTGACAGCCTGGCATATTCTGTTCTAGACCCTGGAGGGTCGCAGCTTCCTCAACAAGTTTTGGATGTTATTTTGAAGGCCAGACGGCCTTTTACAAGGAAAGTTTATGCTGATAAATGGAGGAGATTTTTTCTTTGGAGCCAAGCAAAGAGCTTTGATGATGTTCTTCATCTCACATTGCTGCAGTCCTTACACTTGGGTAGTCCGCTGTCCTCGGTCGGCCCGAATATCAAAGTATAAGGCTGACGTCGGTCAAGGCGCATTAGACTGACATCAGGACGTCAGGGTACAAATGCGCATGACCGACGTCATATCCTCAGTCTTTTTTGCCGCATGGTCCGATGCAGAAGCAGCGTTGCAAGTGCCGTTCGGCGTTCTGAAATTTTTCGAATTCGGAGTTTCAGACCGAGTCAAAGTTGGCTAAGTACCCCGTTGGGGAATATTTTAGTTTTTTCTTGCCTCAGTGGTTTACCGGATGTCAGAAAAAGTGAATAACTGTATTTCTTGTGGGAAACAGATACCGCATAGAGATTATCATACTTTGTGTATTCCTTGTTTGGGGCCTGAGCACGACGTTGTTGGGTGTCGCTTTTGTGCTAGGTTCAATAAGCACTATTGCAAAGGTTAGATTGTGCCAGGTTAGTCTTCGGGAAGCGGTGCAATTATAATATGCCGTCGGATGCTCCGGCGTCCGCTTCTTCGAAGAAGCGCAAAGACAAAGCGGCTAAGCCCAGACAGGAAGAGTCGTCCGTACCGGACGCCGGTTCTTTAGAGGTGTCGGTGGAACTGGTGGTTCCGCCGGAGGTTTCTCTGGAGTCCCAAGGGGAGACTTTGTTATTGCAGGATGTGGCCTCTCAGGAGGCAGGTCAGGCTGAAGGGGCTTCTCAGGTTACTGTACTCCCTCCCTTCCTAGGGTGGTTAGGCCTTCTCCTTCTGTTTCCAAGGCTTCTCCCAGAGGCAGGCCAGGTTTAGCTTCTGTTGGTGTCACTCCTAGTTCATCAGGATCTGTGCCCAAGAAGCACATGCTCAAAATGGCAGAAGATTTAATTACTTTAATCAGAGGTTCTTTGCCCCCTCCTGATAAGAGGCCTAGGGTGGAGCCAGAGTTGGGAAGTTTTGAGCAGGCTTGGATGTTTCAGAGTCTTCGGCTGAAGACTTGCAGGAGTATTCTCCTTATTCTGATTCTGATGTGGATGATTCTACTCCTTCTGCTTCTCCTCCAGAGGATTTTTCTTTTCAGAGACTCTTCATTCCATGAGGGAGCATTTTAAGTGGGAAGGTCAGGACTTCTCTGATTCCAGGAAAAGGCTTAGGGAATTTTTGTTCTTACCCCAGCATAGGCCTTTGGCTATACCTCCTGTTCTGGATGTTGTGGAAGATGTGTTTGCAGAGGCTTCTCTTAATCCTGATTCTGTGCCTCCTGCTCCTGTTAAACCGGATAGGTATTACAGGGTGCCTGAAGCTCATAAATATCTTTTTAAGAGTCCTAGGGCGGACCCAGAAACTGTTAGTCAAGGGCCTAAGGGTGTCAAGGCTTCTGTTGTGAAAAATCCGGTTCCTCCAGATAAAGAGGCCAGGGCTTTGGATAGATGGGGAAAGAAAGTCTATACTTCTTCCACCTTAGCTATGAGGGCTTTGAATTGCCAGTTTCACATGTTGAAATACCAAAACTATCTACTTTCTCAATTGAAGTCTAAGGTAGATGCTCTGGCGGAAGGTATTGAGTGTAAGGAATTACAGGATTTGGTGCATGTTTCTGAACAGGTGGGTAAGCATTCTTTACAATGTGGTTTTGATGCTGTTCAGGCCTCATCTAGGGTGGCTGCCACTGGGTCAGTTCTCCGCAGGCATGCCTGGCTGAGGGATCAGAATTTATCTGACCATGTTAAGACAAGGATTTTAGATGCTCCTTTACAGTCTGATGTGTTGTTTGGGTCACCTCTGGAGGCAGTCTTAAAGAAAATGGAAGACAAGACTAAGTCTGTGCAGACTGTTAAAGATGTTTTGCAGGTTCAGCCTCCGAAGTTTAGTAGGAATTGGCCTACCAAGGGGTGGACGTACCCTTCTTATGATTCCCAGTCTAGGGGTAGATCTAGACGTGGTAGGGGCAGAGCTCAGGACGCTTTCAGGCCTAGAACAGGGAGTTCACCTGCACAGTCTTCGGGTGAGGGCAGGGGTCAGTCCTTTCGTAAACAGACCCAATGACCTACCTTTTCAGCTGCCAGAGCCTTCTCGTCTGGCAGCACCTTTGGGAGGAAGGTTGGCGCTTTTCAAGGAAAATTGGAGTTTACTTACCCAAGACAGATGGGTGTTGGATATCATACACAAAGGTTACAGGTTTTATTTCCATACCTTGCCTCCTTTCAAAGGCATGCCAGACGTTCCTCCTCCACAAAGAATAGAGGCTCGCAAACAAATTTCTCTGCTACTTCAAATAGGGGCCATACAGCCGGTCCCTCTGCCAGAAGTGGGCCTAGGATTTTATTCTCGCCTGTTCCTAGTACCAAAGAAGGGGAACACGTGGAGACCAATTTTGGATTTATCTATCCTCAACACTTATCTGGACATTCCCAAGTTCAAAATGTTGACGTTACAACAGCTTTTACCTCTGCTGGGCAAAGATCACTGGATGGTAACTCTGGATCTCAAGGAGGCTTACCTTCATGTTCCTATCAGACTAAGTTGCAGGAAGTATCTGCATTTTCGGGCTGGAACTTCTCATTAACAGTTCTCTGCATTGCCCTTTGGCTTATCTACTGCGCCCAGAGTGTTTACAAAAGTTCTGGCTCCAGTGATTCCTTTCTTCAGGCTAAAAGGAATACAGATTTATCCTTATTTGGACGATTGCCTGATTCTGGCTCAAGAAAGGGACGAACTTCTTCATCATCTGCAATATGTGATAGCAGTGCTAAGATGCCTGGGGTATTCTGTGAACGAAATAAAGTCCAGTCTAGTACCCTCTCAGGACATGTGCTTTCTGGGTATAAGACTGAATGCAGCATCCCAGATGGCCTTTTTGACCCCGGACAAACAAAAGAATCTTTCCCTTTATTTCCATCAACTATCTCATCAGTCCAGGCTGACTGCAAAGACAGTCCTTCAAGCCTTGGGGTTCATGGCATCTTGTATTCTGGTGCTTCCCAATGCCAAACTGCATATGAGGAAGCTACAATGGTATCTCAAAAATGTATGGACACAGCACTGCCAGGATATGGACACTGTCATTCAAATAATACCTTGCATTCAAAAGGAATTTTTGTGGTGGGCTCAGGAATGTCACCTAAACAAGGGACTCTCTGTGACCCGGCCAGAGGCGAGTCAGATTCTAACGACAGATGCCTCAGACAAAGCTTGGGGAGCTCATCTAAATGGAAAGTGGATACAAGACACGTGGCCTGCCAGACTACAACATCTACATATCAACTTGAAGGAGATGTTAGCAGTCCAATTTGCATTAATAGCTTTCAAGGATTTACTTCTTCCAGGGCAGGTGTTGATTCTAACAGACAACACAACTGTCATGTGGTACATCAACAAGCAAGGGGAACACATTCTTATCCTCTCTGCAGGCAAGCAATGATTTTGTGGGAGACTGCTCTCAGTTTACAGCTACATCTTCAGGCAAGGTTTCTGCCGGGAGCACAGATCTCCTTAGCAGATGCGTTGAGCAGACGAATTATGGATCCCCACGAGTGGAAATTGGATCCTCATGTATTTCAGGAATTGACAGTGTCATGGGGAACTCCAGACATAGATCTGTTCGCTTCTCCACTAAATTACCAGCTGCCAAAGTTTTGCACAAAGAGGTTTCATCCCACAGCCTGGAAAGTGGATGCTCTTTCTTTCAAGTGGAACAATCTTCATGTGTATGCCTTTCCACCTCTGCCTCTCCTCCCAAAGGTACTCCTGAAGGTCAGACAGGACAAGCCAAGGATGATCTTAATAGCTCCAGATTGGCCTCGACAGCACTGGTACCCATTACTGAGAAGTCTGGTACGAGAACCTCCATGGCCTTTGCCTTGATTCCACACCTACTGTCTCAGGAGAACAGTCATTTACTCAATGTCAAACTTCACTCTCTTCACCTAACAGCCTGGCATATTCTGTTTTGAACTCTGGAGGGTCTCAACTTCCACAGCAAGTTTTGAATGTTATTTTGGAAGCCAGAAGGCCTAGTACCAGGAAAGTGTACGCAGATAAATGGAAGAGATTTTTATTTTGGAGTGCAGCAAAGGACTTTGATGTTTCTGAGCCTAATTTAAGTGTGGCTCTTCAATATCTTACTGAGTTACTGGACAAAGGTTTGTCCTTCTCTTCTATTAAGGTTCATGCTGCAGCAATTTCTGCTCACTATGACTGTGACCCACCATTGTTTTCTCATCCTTTGTTCAAGCAATTTCTTAGAGGGGCAAAGAATATAAGACCCCCACGTAGAGCTCCTACTCCTGCTTGGGACCTCAATTTTGTGTTGGAGAAACTCACTCTACAACCTTTTGAGCCTGCAGCTACTGCTGAGTTGAAATATTTATCATGGAAGACTGCTTTTTTGTTGGCCATTACCTCTGCAAGAAGGGTTTCTGAATTACAGGCCCTTATGGCAGTTGAGCCTTTCTTAATTTTCCATAAGGATAGGGTATCTTTGCGTACTAATCCTTCCTTTATGCCTAAAGTGGTTTCTAGTGTGGCTTTAAACCAAACTATTCATTTGCCTACTTTTTATGCAAATCCCCAAAATAAAGGGGAAAAGATTTTGCACACTTTAGATGTACACAGGCAGTTGCGTTATTATTTGAGTAGGACTAAAGGGTTCAGGCAGTCTCAGCAGTTATTTGTTTCTTTTGCTTTGAGTTCTCAGGGCAAGCCTGTGTCAAAACAAACTATTTCTAAGTGGATTGGGTTTTGCATTGCTTTCTGTTATTCCCATCATGGTAAGGAGATTCCAGCTGGGATTAGGCCTCATTCCACTAGGGCTACTGCCACTTCGACAGCTTTTTTAAGGGGGGTGGCAACTAAGGATATTTTGGAGGCAGCTACTTGGAGTTCAGTGCATACTTTCTCTAAGCATTATCACCTTCCACTTTACTCTAAATCTAGGGCTGGTTTTGCCACTGCTATTTTACAGGGCATTTTGGCAGCTCCTGCTGCTTTATAGTTTTGCCATCCTCCCTTACCTCTGCTTTGGGATTCTACCCAAGTGTAAGGACTGCAGCAATGTGAGATGAAGAACATAGTACAGTTTTGTACCTACCATAAATGTAGATGTTCGAAGATCCACATTGCTGCAGTCCAATTTACCCTCCCTCCTTCCCCTCTGTTTTAGAGGCGGTTGTGTGGTGTGGGTTGTAAATATTGTATTTATTGTATATATTGTACATATTGTTAGTGCAGGGTGGTTGCTTGGTGGTTTGCTGTTTTTTGGTTTTGACCTTTCTTTTAGGGTCTTCTGACATCTGGGGCAAGAAAAGACTGAGGATATGACGTTGTTTATGCGCATTTGTACCCTGACGTCCTGATGTCAGTCTAATGCGCCTTGACCGACGTCAGCCTTATACTTTGATATTCGGGCCGACCGAGGACAGCGGACTACCCAAGTGTAAGGACTGCAGCAATGTGGATCTTCGAACATCTACATTTATGGTAGGTACAAAACTGTACTTTTCAGTACCTAATTTGAGTGTTTCTCTTCAGTATCTTACAGAATTACTAGACAAAGGTTTGTCTTTCTCCTCTGTAAAAGTTCATGCTGCAGCCATTTCTGCTCACTAGGATTGTGACCCACCATTATTCTCTCATCCTTTGTTTAAGCAATTTCTTAGAGGGGCAAAGAATATAAGACCTCCACGTAGAGCTCCTACTCCTTCCTGGGATCTCAATTTTGTGTTGGAAAAACTCACTTTACCTCCTTTTGAACCTGCAGCTACATCTGAGTTGAAGTTTTTGTCTTGGAAGACTGCTTTTTTGTTGGCCATTGCGTCTGCTAGAAGGGTATCTGAATTACAGGCTCTAATGGCAGTTGAGCCCTTCCTGATTTTTCATAAGGATAGGGTATCCCTACGTACTAACCCTACTTTTATGCCTAAAGTTGTTTCAAATGTGGCCTTGAACCAATCTATTCATTTGTCTACATTTTATGCTGATCCCCAAAATAAAGGGGAAAAAATTTTGCATTCTTTGGATATTCACAGGCAGTTGCGTTATTATTTGAGCAGAACTAAAGGGTTCAGACAGTCTCAACAGTTGTTTTCTTTTGCTTTGGGATCTCAGGGGAAACCTGTTTCTAAACAAACTATTTCTAAGTGGATTGGCCATTGTATTGCTTTTTGTTATTCTCATCATGGTAAGGAGATTCCGGCTGGAATCAGACCTCATTCCACTAGGGCTACTGCCACTTCTACTGCTTTTTTAAGGGGTGTAGCTACTAAAGATATTTTGGAGGCAGCTACTTGGAGTTCAGTGCACACTTTTTCTAAACATTACCATCTCCCTCTTTACTCCAAATCTAGGGCTGGGTTTGCCACTGCAGTTTTACAGGGCATGTTAGCAGCTCCCAATGCTTTATAATTTTGCCATCCTCCCTTTACCTTTGCTTTGGGATTCTACCCACAGGTTATGACTGCAGCAATGTGAGATGAAGAACATAGTACAGTTTTGTACCTCCCATAAATGTAGATGTTCGAAGATCCACATTGCTGCAGTCCAATTTACCCTCCCTCCTTCCCCACTGTAGTTTGGGGTGGTTGTGTGTTTTGGGTTGTAAATATTGATGTGATAGTGTTCAATCTCGCCGTTTGTTCTTACACATGGGTTCGGAGCCGATCCTCGGCTCCGTGCCGGCCTCTTGCAAGCTCTGCATCGAGAAGAAGCTCGAGACAATCTAATACCCACAATCCCCCTCTGCCTTTACCTCAGATCTAGTTTGCGCTGCTGCATACGCATCGTTGGGAGCTAGCTCGAGAGTTTCTAAGCTAAGATATAACTTTTTTTGTTGTATTTTATTAAGAAATATATTCTAGTTGATATTATCTGTATTAACAAGTGTGATTGTGTTGTGGTTCCGTAATTCCTTGGTACCGTTAACCTTATTTTCGGTATTTTTGTATCGGGGCCTACACCCTTCACATCTACCATATTGAGACAATTTAACCGGATTTGACATTAACCTGATTGTGACTTTTTCTCGGATTGACTGTGTTTTCTGTAGTTATATATTGTTATACTATGTCGGAGAAAGCAAAGTCTGGTTTCAAACTTTGTCAGTGTGGCCAAAAATGTCGGTCACTGACAACCACAGTTCCTCGTCTACTGCCTTGGCCCTCTTCACTTACAAAAGGATTGCTCCATCTGTCACTCTTTTAGTGGGAGGGTCATGACAGATAGGCGGAGGAAACTGATGGACAGAGGTCTACTGAAACCAGCTTTCCAAGAGGCTTTGGATGCTTCTGACCAGGCATCAAGTCCTCTAAGGAATCGAAGACGCCGGAGCCTAAGTCATCGGCTCGGAGCTCTTCCTCAAAGGTTAGATCACCGGTTCCACAGACTTCGGGGCCGAGTGTTCAACTGGTGTCGGTTCCTGAGCCCCGAGTCTTGGAACCGTGATGGAGCTCCTCCTTCGGCCATATTGAGGTCGGCTCCGTCTTGGTTCCTTCGACCCGTTCTTCCTCTAAACTTTCGGATGTCGATGTGGATCGCGTGGTGCAGAAGTTGTTGGAGCATTCGCCCTCTCTAAACTTATTTCGGTTTCCACCCAGTTGGTGTCGAAACTTGAAGGCCTTCCTGTATCTCCATCCATTCCTCCTCCGAGACCGATTCAGTCTTTGGAGCCGGAAGAGGCTGATCTGCTGATTGTGGAGCCCTCGGGTCCAGAACCGTCCTTTCTCGGTCTGTTCCCTCACTCGACTCCGGACCGGTACCGAGTCTCGGAGCCGACGGTCTGTTCTTGGTTCCGGGGCGAGTCGAACCGGCGTGTCGGTTCCGACTCTCCTCGGGCCTCGCACGGATCGATTCGGCTCCGTCCTCGGGTCGATGCCTTCGTGCCCGTGTCGGGATTCTTCCCATTTCTTCGAACCGGGGACTCTTCGATGCGGGACCGGGGCGTTGACCTGATGAGGAAGGTGTTGTCTACCCAGACAACCACATCAGTGGAAGCAGTTTCTCCTCCCCATAAAGGGCCTTTGTCTTCATCTGCACCCACGGCCACATCCAAGCGTCGGGCACCAGTGCCTCAGCCACCCCTGGAGGTGCCCCTCTTCCTCCGAGGCTTCTTCGGATGCTCCCCACGAGGAAGTCCCTAGGAAGAGACTGTGTAAGAGGAGACACTTGGATTCTCCACAGGAATCCATAACATCTGATACTGACTTAGATGAGTCAGAGGGTCCCCTAAGTCACCTTCAGAAGATGTCTCTTTTCAGACATTTTGGAGATCCTGAAACAGAGAGCTGACTGGCAGTCCCTTCCCCCTTCTGAGGATGAGTCAGTTCTGCTGAAGGCATTTGGTGCTCGCCCTTCCTCCTCCTGGGTCACTCCGCCCTTGACGAACTAATGGAACTTATTGCTCAAGGGCGTGGAGGCTCCTGACACAGTGGAACCTGTTCCAAGGAAACCGAACAAGTACATCACAGCACCTCAGGATAAGTCCTACCTTACAAAAGGAGTTCCAGTAGACGCTATGGTGGTGGCTGCAGCCACGCAAAAGGAGATGTCGGAGTCTTCTTCGTCTGTCCATCCGCCTAATAAAGATTCTAGGACGATGGATAGATTTGGGAAGCGCATTTTTAGTTCAGCGGCTTTTTCCATGCGGTCCCTGAACTATTTGACCCATTTTACACGTCTGCAGAGGGATCTAGTCAGAGTTGGGAGATACCCTCCAGGGTACTACAGATGCAGCTGTCTCAGAGAAAGTGACAGCGCAACTTAATACCCTAACATCGATTGTTAACTCGTCCATGAGGCTGATTTCTTACGCAGCCGAAGGTTCGAGTAGGGCAGCAGCTTCAGCGATTGCTCTTCGTAGACAATCCTGGATGCGCCTATGCTCCTTTGCGGAAGCCTTCAAGTCTTCCTTTACAAATGCCCCATTTGACGGTGCCACTCTTTTTGGCCCCAAGGTAAAGGAGACCCTTACCCGGTGTGAACAAGAGGGAAAGACTCTGTCTGCTGTCGGAGTCCGTTTTCCACCCCAACTAGACCGTACCCCAAAGGGCAACGCGGTGGGAAAATGTGGTTTCGAAAACCCCAAGGGTCTTTCTCAGGCACACAGGGTGATGCTCCCTCTAGAGGCAGAGGAGGGGGCAGAGGTGGAAGACGCCGCCCTGGCGGCAGAGGGGGTCCGCAACATCAAGGTGACAGGGATACACTCCCTGGTAAACCTTTCCAGCACTCCTGAGAGGAGGCCCGACTGTCCTGCTCTGGAGGCAGTCGGGGGTCGCTTAGCTTTATACCCTCAGGCCTGGCAAGGTATAACTACAGACAAGTGGGTAAAAAGCGTAGTTACCAGAGGTTACTCCATACCCTTCCTATCCTATCCCTTTCCAAAGAAAAGACTCCCAGATGTACCGCCCCATCTGCGAGAGCCAGCAGCTTTAGAAATTTCAAAGCTGCTAGAAAAGTCATCCAGCCAGTCCCAGCGGACCAGCAAGGATTCGGGACTTACTCAAGGTTCTTTTTAGTTCCAAAGAAAACAGGGGACTGGAGGCCCATTCTAGACCTAAGCTACCTCAATACTTTCGTCAAGAAAGAAAAGTTCGCTATGGTCACGCTTCAATCGATCCTTCCATTCTTACAGAAGGACGAGTGGATGTGCTCAATAGATCTAGAGGATGCATACTACCACATCAAAATGGCCAGGGCATCCAGAGATCATTTGTGCTTCCGGCTGGGAGCCAGTCACTTTCAATTTCGAGCCCTGCCCTTTGGTCTGACCTCAGCCCCCAGGGTCTTCACCAAATGTATGGCAGTGGTAGCGTCTCACTTGAGACATCAGGGATTCCAGGTGTTTCCGTATCTGGACGACTGGCTCCTTTCGCCACCACCCGGCGTCAACTACTGCAGGCCAGAGACTATGTTCTTCAACTGTGTGTTCACCTAGGGATCTCCGTAAATTTCGGAAAATCCTTACTTCAGCCATCACAAAATATCTTGTTCATAGGAGCAGAGTTAAACACACGTCAATTAATTCTGAAGCTCCCCCCAGAAAGGATATTATCACTGCAGACTCACATACGTCTTCTACTCTTGTCAAGGAAATCTCCTGCAAAACTAGTACTGAAGGTTTTGGGCCTCATGTCAGCCTCCCTTATTGCAATTCCCCTGGGAAGGCTGCACATGAGAGTCCTACAATGGCTACTGTTTGCTCAATGGTCATTTCAACAACTACCTCTAACACACGAGATTCTTATAACAAAGACTTGCAAAACAGATCTAAACTGGTGGCTTCAAACGTGCAACCTTTCCCAGGGAGGCCGTTTGTGCTACCACCACAGTTACGGTGACCACGGACGCTTCCCTGATAGGGTGGGGGCATCTTTCAGGGACAGACAGTCCAAGGCGAATGGACCAATTTGGAGTACAATCTGCACATCAATGTTCTAGAGTTGAGGGCAGTGTTTCTAGCGTTGCAACACTTTGCTCCCTCCTTCCTCTAGGGACTATTGCAGTTCAGACGGACAACATGTCGGTAGTCTGGTACATAAACAAACAAGGGGAACCAAGTCCTATCAACTATGCAGAGAGGCCATGAGAATTTGGCAGTGGGCGGTGTCCACGGTCGCTTTCTAATAGCAACGCACATCCCGGGTCATCCAACGTCATAGCCGACAGGCTGAGCAGAGCAATTCTGTTACCGCACGAGTGGTCTCTAAAACAGTCAGTGGCGGAAAGGATTTTTCGCAGGTGGGGCCAGCCTTCCTGCGACCTGTTTGCGTCTCCAATGAATGCCAAATGCAGGAGCTACTTTGCCCTATTACCCCCTCCAGGGGAAGTCCCCAGGGACGCACTGGTTTACGATTGGCCCCCGGGACTCCTATACGCATTTCCCCCATTTCCTCTGATATCGAAGTTTCTCCAGAAAGCCAGGAACCTACACAGGACGATAATCCTCATTGCTCCATTCTGGCCTCGTCAAATTTGGTTTCCCTTCCTGAAAATACACTGCATTCGGGGACCCTGGATTCTGGACCCAGAGCCAGATCTATTGACTCACTCGTCAGGGGTTCCCCATCCCGCTCCTGTCACTCCATCTAGCAGCTTGGCTGCTCCAATTCCCAACTTAGCCAGGTCTGATCTTTTGTCACCAGCAGTCCAGGATATATTAGTGGCTTCGCATAAAGCTTCCACTACGAAAACATATACTAGCAAATGGAAACGGTTTGTATTCTGGGCGAAGACACACCATGTGGATCCCTTTATAGCTCCTTTGAATAAGATATTAGAGTTCTTAACAGACTTATTTCATCAGGGTGCTTCTCCTGCTACTCTAAAAGTTCAATTGGCTGCCATTTCAATTTCCATGTGGAAGAATGTGGAGCTCCTGTTATGGCTCACAGACTTTGTAAAGCCTTTTTAAAAGGAGTTTTTCATATTAGACCACCGGTCAGATCTCCTACGTCACCTTGGAGTCTAAACTTGTTGCTATCTAAATTAATGTTGCCCCCTTTTGAACCTGCCTCTTCTTGCCCATTAAAATTTTTGTCCTGGAAAACTCTTTCTGGTAGCCATTACTTCTGCTAGGCAGTGTCTGAACTTCAGGCTCTCTCCATCAAGCACCCTTATTTGAACTTTCACTCTGACAGAGTTTCTCTTGAACCAATTCATCCTTCCTCCCTAAAGTATGTTCCATTAACAATATTAATCAGTCCATTGAATTACCCACTTTCTTCAAAACCACTCCAACAAAATGGAGTATATGTTACACAAATTAGATGTTCACAGACAGCTAAGGTTTTATTTGGATAGAACAAAAGATCACAGGAAAACAGATCAACTCTTTGTGGCTTTTGCTGATAGCAGGAAAGGACTTGCAGTTACCAAAGAACTCTTTCTAAATGGTTAACGGATTGTATAATCTATGTCTACGATTCTGCAGATCAACCCCTTTTACACAAACCCAAAGGACATTCCACAAGATCGATATCTCGTCTTTGGCTCATGCAGCTCGCCTACCTCTGGATGCTATTTGTGCGGCTGCTACCTGGTCTAAGCCACATACATTTATTTCTCATTATAAAGTAGACAAGGTTTCTAGGGACAGGGCAACCTTTGGTTCCACTGTGCTCAAGAACGCCCTCCCGTGAGTTCCTCAGGATCAAGGAGCTAGGGACGCTACCCATGTGTAAGAACAAACGGCGAGATTGAACACTATCACATATAGAAGTTATGTCCTTACCATAACGTTCCATGTGGAGTGTTCATCTCGCCTTTGTTCTTACAGTCCCACCCTCCCACCCTTAGGAAGAACGTTCTTTGATGCCTGGCCAGAAGCATTTTGGCTACTGCTATTATTCTGTGTACATAGTTGGTATACACATATATGTTTATATGTGTCTGTTTAGATATGTTTATGTGTGTAAGCATGAATGTGCTTTTATGTAGATTGGTTTGCTTGCAAACTAGATCTGAGGTAAAGGCAGAGGGGGATTGTGGGTATTAGATTGTCTCGAGCTTCTTCTCGATGCAGAGCTTGCAAGAGGCCGGCACGGAGCCGAGGATCGGCTCCGAACCCATGTGTAAGAACAAAGGCGAGATGAACACTCCACATGGAACGTTATGGTAAGGACATAACTTCTATTTTTTTGGTTATGGCCTTTCTTTTTAGGGCCTTCTGACATCTGGGGCAAGAAAGACTGGGGATATGACGTCGGTCATGCGCTTTAGTACCAAGGCGTACTGACGTCAGATCTAAGCGACCATGACCGACGCCAGCCTAATACTTTGGTATTTGGGCCGACCGAGGACAGCGGACTACCCACAGGTTATGACTGCAGCAATGTGGATCTTCGAACATCTACATTTATGGTAGGTACAAAACTGTACTTTACTCACTGTGCAGCCATCTTGGATTTCCAGAAAAGGTCAGCCTTTGTTGAAACAGATTATATCCAGATGGTTGTGTTACTGTCAACACAAAATAACTTTTCTAGGCAGGGTCAAGGCTCATTCTGCTAGAGGATTGAATTCATCTATGGCTCTTTGGAAAGGGTTGTATTCTAGATGTATTGTGGAAGCAGCATATTGCTTCTCTGTACATGCTTTTTACAAAGCACTGCAAGCTTGATTCCTTATATAGGTCTAGATAAGGCTTTGCTTGGATCAGTCTCCTGGACCCTTCTTCCTCACCCTAGTTAGCTGGGATACTCTAGCCATATAGTTAAGGGCGGCACAGTGGTGCAGTGGTTAACGTTGTCACCTCACAGCAAGAGGTTCTCCGGTTCGATTCTCGGCTGGGGGTGCCTTCTGTGTGGAGTTTGCATGTTCTCCCTGTGTTCGCGTAGGTTTCCTCTGGGTACTCCGGTTTCCTCCCACATTCTAAAGACATGCATCTGGAGCATTTCTCCCCGGGCCTCCGCTGAAAACAGGCTCTGTGGAACCTGGTCGGACTTTCCCGGTCAACAAATGATAAATAAAAAAATAAAATACTGCAGTATTGATTGGTATGATGAGCATACTACAGTTGTGTAAGTAAACGTTCCATAATAACAGATGTTTGAATGATAACTGCTGCAGTCGACTCTCTCTTTTTTTTTTGCCAGAGTGTATATATTGTTGCTCCCAACTGTGTTTTGTCAACTATCAGCTTTTCTGTTTCAGTTGGCATGAAAGCTCCGAAGGGCTTGTTGTTTGAACAAGTGTTTCTTTGCAGATCAGCTTGAGCTGCGTAATGGTTTGATTATGTTTAAGGTACCCTGAAGCTTTAGAAATGGGCCAGCTGTTATATCCTTGGCAGGAAATAAGCCAGTATAGCTAAGGCTACTGTGTAAAGTGCTAGGACTACTGCAGCAGCTCTGTCAAATGTTTACAGTTACTATAGCTGTACTTTATATAATTGAGTCAAGTTGTTCCTCATAATAACAAGGCATGAGTATTTAAAGAAGTCCCATGAAAATCAGCTGACAACTTTCTGAAACTGCACACTATTACCCATGTCACTTTCTAAAATATATATTCTTGGAAGTGTTAAACCATTAAATGTTATATACAAAATAAGAACAGTAATAAGAGTTGAATTTTTCATTGTTAGCTACTTAGACAAGATTAAAGAACTGAGTATAAGAATGAATTAGACATTTGATGTTTGAGAATGCAGCTTCTTATAAAATTCCTGGGCTGAATTAAAGAGATGCCAATTGTATTTTAAAGGGATGACATCAAAAATAAACTGCATTTTTTTATTGTTACGTTTTTGTTTTTATACAGTTAAAAGAAAAGTGATCTTTCTTAAATTAAGTCTCCCTTGTGTCAGCATGTTTGGTTGTTGAAATGAATTCTTCAGAGGAGGAAGAATTAATACCAGTGTTAGGGTCACAGATCCTGGTGACACATTAGTGGCTGTGTTTGATTCCTTGAGCTAAGAAGGGAACCATCATATGTTTTATGGTTTTAAGACTGTCGCTTCCTGATCTACATTATAGTTCAGTGTTTTAGTAGTAGTAATTTTGTGAGAGGATTATAGCCATAGCTAGTAATTATGGCATCCCATGCCTGATATTTTTCTCAACTTTTTAAGCTGAGGAACAAATAAAAATTTCTTATCTTTAAGTACTTTACCAAATTGCTTGCTAGATTTGTAACAAGTGGCTTCTCCAGTTTATACACTGACAGAGCACAAAAACTGTTTAGCCCCAACCACAAATGCAATACTGACATTCATTGCTGAATGTTGGTAATGCATTACAGAACAATCAGCATATTCTTATCACTTCCTCTAACACTTAGCCTCTGGAGGCTGGTCTTTATACTCCCTTAAGGTGTGTTTTAAGCCTGTTTAAGAGTCTTTCCATTGCAATCTTGCAGCATAAGTGATAGTTTCCTTTTAAATTCTTCACATTGTTCTAAATAGCCGAAAGTTTGAATTATCTACATGGCAATCCCAGCTAGAGTAAATTCATAGTCGCCTGCAACTGGTCTCCTTTGTAAAAATACACATGAAACTTCCAGTGCCTTTCCAGTAAATATGCGGCAGAAGAAACTAAGAGTTGGAGTTTATTCTGATAAAGTTTTTGGACTATATTCTGTTTGATACAGCATATAGACATCTTCGTTGGAGGTGATTATTTTATCAGTTCTAGAGGAGAACTGGAACAGGGTAGAAAAGCACGTATTAATTGAAGGAATGGAATTTCAGCTGTAGGTGGGCGTCTGCAATGCCAATAGTAAAGAATTGTTTTCTTAATGTACCAAATGGAGGGGGTATGTATTAAACGAGTGCCAGATAACACCTCTTCTGTTGAGCAGACCATCCAACTGAAAAAATACATAATCTCCCAAGTTTTTATGCTTCATCTGAAGTGGTGCTTGAGGGGTGATTCAAAAGCAAAATAAGCAGCTGATCTAAATGCCAACCTTGTATAGCTATGAAACACCCCTTGGGGTCATATAACTAGGCGCTCACTTCAAGGGAGTGATCCTACTAATTAAAATTAGAAGACCCTTTCTTTTACTATAGGGATAGGAGGACAAACCTCTAGCACAAACATATCCCAGAAGTTTTAAGTGTTTATGGTTGTTGAGCTGCTTTTTCTGGAAGACTGTACAATTAGATTTTAATTTACTAATGTAATTAAGTACTCTGACATGCTTAACAGACTAAGTAAGGTCATTAACATTGCAAACCAAAACTGTAAATATATCCCTTCAAGAAAAAAAGAAAAAAGTACCAAAAAAGTTTTACTACAATAACTGAATCCCATCAAGGGTCTGAACCTCTAAGGGTACTTTGGGCAGCCTTTCTGCTCAAGAAAAAGCAGAAGACTAAGCATCTTTTCCCTGTTAAAGATCCCCAGCATGAGTGACAGGATTTTACCCAGGGTCTGTTCAGTGCTCTCATTAAGAGGTCCCTGCCTCTCCTTGGTCTTCTACCCCAGTTAAGTGGCACAGGGAATTGAATTTCTCTGATGAGTTCTTGGATTCTAGGGAGAAATCCCTTTCTTTGTCTTCTGTTTTCGGATGTTATCCTTTCAGACCCTGCTTCCTCTTTTTCTTTGCCAGGCCTTTTTGGTTTCTCCAGACCTCAAGGGTGCATGTCTCGACATCCCCATTCACCCTTTGTTCAAGAAATGTTTGTTTCTTCCTTGCATTTTCAGATGTTAATCATGTTTCACTGTTGCAGTCATTACACTTGGGTTATCCTGCTGGCAGGCTACCCGCAGTCGGCCTGAATTTCAAAGTCCTGGTCCGGCGTCTGTTGCTGTCGCCTCTTCCCTGACAGTGCGCCAGGGGTATAAAAGATGCAGCCAATGCCATTTTCTACAGTCTTTCTTGCCACGTGGTGCCCGAAGCAAAAGCAGTTCGCAAATGCTGGTCGGCCGACTCCTGAGATTTTCGAAATCGAATTTCAGATATGAAGTCTTCAATAAAGCTAAGTACCCCATTGGGGAAACTTTTTTTCTTGCTCCAGACTGATGTCAGAAAAAGTTAACAACTGTATTTCTTATGGGAAGCAAATACTTCATAAGGATTTTCATTCTTACTGTATTCCTTGCCTAGGCCCTGACCACGATGTTGCTAGTTGTCGTTTTTTTGCTAGATTTAACCAACGCACTATTAAGCTTCGGTACGATTTTGCTTTTCATTATTTTGGCAGAAGGTTTAACTATATAATGCCGTCGGAGCAACAGACAACCGGAATTCATAAAAAACACAAGGATAAAGACAAGGACAAGCATCCGATGTCCAAAACCGACGAAGCCACTTCTAGGCCAGTCGCCGGTTCACTGGTGCTCAGTGAGGTGCTTTCGCAGCCCCCGACTCCCTCTACCTCAGAGCCACAGGCCGCCTCCAACTTCCACGTGGAGACAGCTAGGCCTCTGGATACTCAAGGTATTGGCCCTTTGAAAATTAATCCCTCAGATGGGTCCGGAGCCGCTGAGCAGGCATCTGCTTCTGAGGGTGTCTTCAGACCTACACAACTTGATACAAAGCCTACTTCAGCATCCAAGACAAAGTCTAAAACAGTCTTAAAGGCAAGGAAACCAGTACAGCATTCTCCAGGACAGACTTCTATGCCTAAGAAACAGATGCTCAAAATGTCCGAAGACCTAATTACTTTGATCAAAGGTTCCCATCCCCCTCCTGATGAGAGGCCTAGGCAAGACACTGAATATGATTCCTCTGATCAGGTTTCCATTTCCTCTGATTCCTCTTCTGAACAGGGATATTCTGTTCCTCCTTATGAGGATTCTGATGCTGAAGATTCTATTCCTTCAGCTTCTCCTCCTGACGACTATTCATTTGGGGAAACCCTGCATACCATGAGGGAGCATTTCCACTGGGAGAGCTAAGATTATTCCGATTCTAAGAAAAGACTTAGAGACTTTCTTTTACTTCCTCAGCACAGACCTCTTGCAATTCCCCCTGTTTTAGACATAGTAGATGATGTATTTTCAGAGTCCGGCCTGTCTCCAGACTCTCTACCTCCTGCTCCTGTTAAGCCGGACAGATACTACAGGGTTCTAGACTCCCATAAATTTCTTTACAAAAACCCTGCTGCTGACCCAGAAACTGTCTCACAGGGTCCCAAAGGGGTGAAGGCTGCTTCTGCTAAAAACCCTGTCCCCTCAGAGATTCTAGGGCTTTGGACAGATGGGGGAAAAAAATTGTCACTTCTGCTACCTTGGCTGTAAGGGCTTTAAATTGTCAATTTCATATGCTCAAATATCAGCAATACTTAATGGCTTTGTTAAAACAAAAAATGTTGACAAATTCTGAATGTTCTGAGAACAAAGATTTGCAGGATTTATTGCATGCAGCTGAACAAGTGGGAAAACATACTTTGCAATGTGGCTATGATTCACTGGAGGCCTCATGCAGGGCTGCTGTTACAGGTTCTGTTATTAGAAGGCATGCTTGGTTAAAGGAACAGAATCTGCCTGATCATGTTAAAGCAAAATTATTGGATGCTCCATTACAGCATGATACTTTGTTTGGTGTTTAGGCAGAAGAGGTGTTGAAGAAAATGAAGGATAAGGCTAAATCTATGCAGACAGTAAAGGATTTCTTACAAGTACAGCCACCCAGATTTCGCAGGAACTGGCCCTCTAAGAATTGGTCCTTTCCAGTGTCAGACAGACCACAAAGAGGTAGATTTAGATGCCTTAGAGGCAGGCAACAGCCCCAGGGCTCATACAGGCCCAAACAATGGGGTGCTTCTACCTCCAAAAGCAGAGAAGACAAATCACAGCCTTAGAGAAAACAGTCCCAATGACTTCCCTCTGCCAATGCCAAGCACTTATTTTTTGGCAGCACCCTTAGGGGGAAAGCTAGAACTTTTTTCACAAAACTGGCACAAGATCACCCAGGAAAATGGGTCTTAAATATAGTCTCTCAGGGCTACAGGTTCCACTTTCACACCCTTCCAAAGGCAAAAGGTATGCCAGATCTGCCACACAATCAATGGGCAAAGGCACAAAAACAAGTTACATCTCTCATGGACATGGGGGCTATTCAGCCAGTGACACAACAAGAGCAGGGACAAGGATTTTACTCGAGACTTTTCTTAGTACCAAGAAAGGACAAAGCCTGGAGACCAATTCTGGACCTGTCTATTCTAAATACTTTTCTGGACGTCCCAAAATTCAAAATGTTGACTCTACAGTAGCTTTTGCCCATACAGGACAAGAAGGCTTGGCTTGTAACTTTGGACCTCAGAGGCATACCTGCATGTCCCAATCAGACAATCTTGCAGAAGATACCTCAGATTCATAGCTGGCTCAATGCACTACCATTTCTCTGCACTGCCCTTTGGCTTATCTACTGCACCCAGGGTCTTCACAAAATGCCTGGCACCAGTAATCGCATTTTGCAGACAGAGGAATTCAAATATATCCCTACTTGGACGACTGCCTTATTCAAGCAAAGACCAAAGATATTCTACTACAGCATCTGGTGTTTGTAAAAAGATTACTAATTTGCCTAGGGTACACAGTAAACGAAAAGAAATGAAAACTAGTACCCTCTCAGGAGAGAATATTCCTGGGTGCAAGCTTAAATACAACTGCCCAGATGGCTTATCTCACACCAGACAAACAAAGGCAACTGACTTCTTACTTCAAAAACATGGCAACAAAGACCCAGTTATCTGCAAGAAAAATTCTGCAGGCTTTGGGCTACATGGTATCTTGCACTCTACTAATTCCATATGCAAGACTGCATATGAGGAAACTACAATGATATCTAAAAAGTGTTTGGCCTCAACATTGCCACAGCCTGGAAACAGTAATTACTCTCATTCCCTGCCTGCAACAGGAATTTCAATGGTGGGCGCAGGCCTGTCACTACAACTAGGGACAGCCATTCACCTTACCCACTGCCAGGCAGACATTAACAACAGATGCATCCGATTATGCCTGGGCGGTGCACATGGCAGGAAAATGTATTCGGGGCACATGGCCCACAAACCAAACGCATCTTCATATCAGTCAAAAAGAGATGCTAGCTGTACAAAATGCCCTGACAGCCTTCAAGGACCTACTTCATCCAGGACAACTGCTGATAAAAACGGACAATACTACAGTCATGTGGTACATAAACAAGCAAGGGGGCACACATTCCTACCCCCTCTGCAGACAAGCCATGACTTTGTGGAACACAGCATTGACTTATCAAGTACATCTGCAAGCACAATTCCTGCCAGGAAAGACAAATACTTTGGCAGACGAACTAAGCAGAAACCTCATGGATCCTCACGAGTGGAAACTAGATCCACAAATCTTCAACATAACAGGGAAATCGGGATGCCCAGACATAGATCTATTTGCCTCCCCTCACATCTGCCAGCTACAGAGATTCTGCACTCGGAGTTATCACAAGCAAGCATGGAAAGTGGATGCCCTTTCATTCAGATGGAAAGCCCTTACAGTATATGCCTTCCCTCCTCTGCCTCTCCTCTCCAGGGTACTCCTAAAGGTCAGACAAGAGAAGCCAAAAATGATGCTGATTGCCCCCAGACTAGCCACGCCAGCACTGGTACCCAATCCTAAAGAGCTTGTCCCAAGGCCCAGCCTGGACATTGCCTCTAATACCTCATTTGCTGACCCAACAGAACAATCACATCCTGCACAGCCAACTCAGAACCCTAAATCTGGCTGCATGGCGGATAATGTAATCATTTAGAACACTACTCTCTAAAGCAGTTATGGATGTTATTTTGGAGGCCAGGAGGTCCAGCACCAGAAAATCTTATGCAGAAAAATGGAAGAGATTCTATGTTTGGAACCAAGCACAGGGAATTGACATGCTTGTACTAAATATTCTTCAGATTTTGCAATACCTAACTGAGATGCTGGACAAAGGCCTATCCTTCTCATCAATTAAGATCCATGCCTCTGCCATTTCAGCTTATTACAATACGGACCCACCTATTTTTTCTCATCCACTGCTAAGGCAGTTTCTCAGAGGGGCCAAAAACATAAGACCTCCAAGGAGAGCTCCAATACCTGCATGGGACCTCAATTTTGTCTTGGAAAAACTCACACTGCCTCCTTTTGAGCCAGCCAATACAGCAGAGATAAAATACTTGTCATGGAAAACCGCTCTTCTCCGAGCAATAACTTCAGCAAGAAGAGTCTCAGAGTCACAGGCACTAATGGCTGTGGAACCTTTTATTATTTTCCATCAGGACAGGGTTTCTCTAAGGACAAACCTGACATTTATGCCTAAGGTAGTGTCCAGTATAGCTCTTAACCAAACCACATGTGCCTACCTTTTATCCAAACCCACAGAATAAGGGGGAGAGACTTCTGCATTCTTTGGACATGCACAGACAGCTACGCTTTTACTTGGACAAAACTAAAGCCTTCAGAAAGACTGAGCAACTCTTAGTGGCATATGCTGCAGGATTGCAAGGAAAAGCCATTTCAAAGCAGACTATTTCAAAATGGATAGGCCACTGCATTCGTTTCTGCTATTCACAACATGGCAAATCAGTGCCCAAGGGCATTAGGCCACATTCTGCCAGAGCAGCAGCCTTCCTCAGATTAGTACCAACCAAGGACATTTTGGAGGCTGCAACCTGGACTTCAGTGCACACTTTTACAAAGCACTACCATTTACCTCACTACTCTAAATCCAGAGCAGGCTTTGCCACTGCAGTTCTGCAGGGCCTCATAGCCACTCCAAACTCTATTTAGGCTCAGCCACCCAACCTCAGCTTTGGGATTCAACCCAAGTGTAATGACTGCAACAGTGAAACATGATGAACATAGTACAGTTGTGTACCTACCATAAATGTAGATGTTCGAGTGTATTCACTGTTGCAGTCCAGGTTACCCTCCCACCATCCCCCTCTTTTCTCTGCTGGGACTTATCTGTACCTCTCTATTCTATACAACCTATGTAGTGTATTTGCTTGTAGATGGTTATGTGCATGCTTTTTTATGATCATAATATTTACAGCCTACCCTTTTGGGGGCACCTGACATCTGGGGCAAGAAAAACTGAAGAAAATGGCGTCAGCTGCATCTTTTATACCCCTGGCGCACTGACGTCAGGGAAGAGGTGACGGCAACAGACGCCGGACCAGGACTTCGGAATTCAGGCCGACTGCGGGTAGCCTGCCAGCAGGATAACCCAAGTGTAATGACTGCAACAGTGAATACACTCTAACATCTACATTTATGGTAGGTACACAACTGTACTTTCTCCAGTTTGGACTTTTAGCTTTCTACTGCCCCAAGGGTATTCACCAAATGCTTCGCTCCTGTCATTGCTTTTTGCAGTTTTCAAGGGACAGATTTTACACTGTTTCAACGACTTACTCTTTCAGCCTCCTCCTCCCAGCAGTTTGTTGGATCTCCAGTTCACCATTTGTCTTTTTCACAGTCTGGGTTCACCTTAAACCTCAAGAAATTGGTCCTGATGCCTTCCCAGGATCAAGTTTTTCACTGGAGTAGGCATCGGACAGCTCCCATGCTGGCATCTCTCCCTGGACACAAGGTTCTGTCTTTGACGGCCTTTTTCCAATCTTTTCATACTCTGTCCTTTCTGATGGCCAGAGAATTTCTCAGGGTGCTGGGATTTATGGCCTTTACTATTCCCATGCTCACACTCACGAGGCTTCATGTGAGAAAACTTTACTGGTACCTCAAGTCAGTGTGGCTCCAGCATTACCACCCCTGAAGTCCCCCGTTCCTTTCCTTCCTTGTCTCAAACTCTAGCTTCTGTGGTATATTCATCTGTCTCTCAATCAAGGGCTTTCGTTCCAGGCTCTGATTCCTTCTCAGGGAGGTGTTAAGTGATGCTTCAGAGTTAGGGTCGAGCGCTTCTTATGGCCCCTTAAAACTCCAGGGTCGTCTCATCAGACGTCACACCATAGCTTAAAAGAGATGAGAGCTTTGTATGCTTTTCCCTTTTTCATCCCAGGCCCCTCAAAGTCTTTACATAGAAAACCACTGTGATGTGGTATGTCAACAAGCAGGGAGGTATGAAGTCCTGTCTCCTTTGTAGACTAGCTGTACAGATCTTGGATCTAGCCATAGAGTATCACGTGACTCTTCAGGCAGTTTACATTCCCTCAGAGCACAATCAAGTAGCATACATTTTGAGTAGATCCAGAAGACAGAGTCACGAATGGATGCTTCATAAAGATCTATTCCTTGTCATAGTCCATCACTTGGAATGTGGACCTTCTCCTTGCAAGAGAATGTTTATGTATGCCGTTCCCCTTCCTCTCTTGCGATGAGTTTCGAAGAAGATCAAGCCGGACTCGCCCAGAAATGTTGCTGGTGACTCCTTTTCAGCCCAGACAATATTGCTTTCCCCTTCTTTCTGACTTGGCCGGGGGCTGTCACCACATTTTACCTCACTGGGTAGGTAGATTTTGCACAAGACAAGGGATCTCTTGTCCATCTTCAGCTGTCCGCTGTTCAAATGACACTGTTGGTGATAGGGTTTTGATTCCTTTTTCTGAGGGCATGACCAGAGTTCTACAGAAGGCTAGGAAACATTCTACCAGAAAATCATACATGTCCAAATGCAAAAGATTTTCTTTTGGATTCCTGTCTCACCATCAGAATACCCTGTTTGTGGAGGTTCCTCTGGTTCTCTCTAATTTGTATGATATGCGCCATGCTGGATTGGTGTCCTGTTCAGTTAAAGCTTACCTATCAGCAATTTCTGCTTGTCTGCCCTTGAATCCTCCTCTAGCCTCTCAGTTTGAGGTCAAGCAATCCCTTAAAGGCATCCTTCACATCAGGCCTCCCAGGAAGTCTACTCTGCCTTCTTGGGACCTCAGTTTTGTACTTGAAAAGTTGACAGTCTCCTTTTGAGCCTGCCTCTTCAGCTTCTTTGCAACATTGTACTTGGGAGGACTTCTTTTTGGCTCTTACTTCAGTCAGTAGAATATCTGAACTTCAAGCTTTCATGGCTATTCCTCCTTTTTTAGTTTTTCACAGAGACAGAGTGTCTTTTCGAACTAATCCTTCTTTTTTGCCCAAGGTGGTCAGTGAGTTGTCCCTTAATCCATTTATTCATCTTTCTTTGAGAACTTTGAGGTTTGCTGTTTTGTAAGTAAACCCTCTCCTCCTGGATCTCTAAGGCCATTTCCTTTTGTTATTCATGGTAAATGTCTGTCTTAATCTGTAAAGGCACATTCTACTAGTGCAGTTGCTTCCTCTGGTGTTTTTTTCAAGGGTTTTGATACCAGTTCCATCCTTGAGGCTGCTACTTGGTCCTTTGTTCATACTTTCACTAAACGTTGCAGGTTGGATGTTATTTCCAGTGCCAAGGAAGGTTTTGCCATGGCTATCCTACATTGGTTTGTAGAGGGCTGTTCTGTGCTTTCCTCTACCCAGGCTTCTTTTTAACTTTTGTACTCTTGTTTTTGTAAAGAATACTGCAATAGTTGTATGGAGAGAAGTAGTACAATTCTGTAAAATCTTATGTCAGTAATCCTTCTCTTCACGGTTTCAGTTTTCTATCCCTCCCTCCCTCTCTCTTTCCCCCTCTGATGTTCTTCATGTTTCACTTTTGCAGTCATTACCTGTGGGTTATCCCTGCTGTGGTAGCCCTTGGCAGGCCCGAATACCAGAGTCATTGTTTTTTTGTGTTGGCTGCAGACACCTGTAGTCTTGCATTAGGTCGTCAGTGCTATAAAGCAAGGCAGCTGATGTCATTACATCAGTCTTTCTTGCCGTGTAGCCTGAAGCAGAAGCAGTCTGCATGAGTGCCAGTCGGTCACTACCAGAAGTTGAATTTCAGCTGAAAACATCTAAAGCTAAGTACCCCGTTGGGGATCCCTTTTTCTTGCATTAACTGATGTCAGAAAAAATTAATTGTTTCGCCTGTGGAAAGCAGATCCCACACTGAGACTTTAATTCTTGCTGCGTCACTTGTTTAGGCCCACACCATGACATCCCCTGTTGCCGGTTCTGTGCCCTCTTTAATGTGAGAACCGTTTACCGTAGAACTCTCTCTAGACAGTTATTTTCGTGTTCTGTTTTCGCATTCCGATGTGGGGTCTGTCAGCCAACAATCTGTGGACATTCCAAAAAAGCATAGAGATAGAGGTAGACCACACAAGGCTAAGCCTTCCGACGACAGTACCACTAAGCAGGTCATCAGTTCTCCGGAATTCATTGAGGCGCTTTTGCAGCCCCTGATGCCCAATTCCATATCTTCATAGGCCTCTACCGAGACCCTTTCGGAGTCAGAATGCTGCAGAAATCTTTGTCTTTCGAGCCTTTGGCTGTCTCTGCCTCGGTTGGGTCCGGAGCCGCTACACAGGCACCAGCTTATGAGAAGGCCTTTCGCACTACCGAATCTAGACAAAAAATTATGTCTTCTCTCCCTACTACTGTTTGTGCGAGACTGATGGATTCCCTCAAGCATAGAAGCCAGGCCTTTCCTAGGAAATCTGCTTCTAGCCACCATCTTGTTCCTGCTCCACCACCCCAAGCACAAATGCTGAAAATGACAGAGGATCTCATCTCCATTATCCGGGGTAGTCTGGCCACAACTTCTAAAAGGAAAAGGCACCCTTCTTCAGAAGTTATGACAGAACTGGATTCTGAGGAATCTGACTATTCAGGTTTTGAAGAGGAAAGCATCCCTTAACTGCTTACGAGGATTCAGACGCAGAGGAATCCATCCCTTCTGCCTCCCTCCAGAGGACCTTTTCTTTCATGAAACAATTCCAATGGGAATCCCAGGACTTCACACTCAAAAGACTGAGAGTTTCTGGACCTGCCTCGGCACAGACCCCTGGCCATCCCCCATTTTAGAAGTGGTGGATGATGTCTTCCATGAATCCAGCTTGGCCCCTGATGCCCTCCCTCCTGCTCACAGTAAACCTGACACATACTACAGAGTACCAGATTCTCACAAATACCTGTACAGAAATCCTGCTGCAGACCCAGAGGTCATTACACAGGGACCTAAAGGAGCCAAGCCTAGTTCTGCCAAAAATTCTATTCCTTCTGACAAGGACTTCAGAGCTCTGGACAGATTGGGTAGAAAGGTATACACCTCTGCAACCTTGGCTATCAGAGCACTCAATTGTCAGTTCCATATGTTTAAATATCAACAACACACTGGATCTATTCAAACAGAAAATTACTACTTTTCCTGACTGTGCCAATTCAAAAGAGTTAGATTTACTGCACTCTGCTTGTCAAGTGGCTAAATGCTCATTACAGTGTGGATATAATGCCCTAGAAGCCTCTAGCAGGGGAGCATTGACCGGATCTGTTATTAGGAGACATCATGGCTGAAGGAACAACCTCTCCCTGATCAGGTCAAGTCTAAACTTATTGATGCACCCCCTAGATAAGGAGCTTTTGTTTGGGGGAAAAGCAGAAGAGGTGCTTAAAAAGATGATTGACAAAGCAAACAGTAAAAGATTTCTTTCAGATACTACACCACCGGTTCAGCAGGAACTTCCCCACTAAGCACTGGGCCTTCCCTGCACCTAGCAGACAGGGCCAAGGTAAGCCCTGCAGGGGGCAGACCATCCAGGCCTCTATCCCAGGGCCAGCAGAGAAGCAAACAGTGAGCCACTTCCATCTTTAAGGCAGGGTGTTCTAAACCGACCTCCTATGGCAAACACTCACAGTGACTCCCCCTCATCCCTCTGCCCTCCCTTAGGAGGAAGGATATCCATCTTCAAAGACAATTGGCTTTCTGTAACAAAGGACCAATGGGTCTTAAAGATCATTTTTCAGGGATACAAATTCTCATTCAGTGAACTCCCAGTTCCAAGAGGGTACCCGGACTTGCCTCCAAATTAGTGGGCAGAAGAGGCATTGAAACGGGTACAAACTCTCATATCCCAGGGGGCAGTAGAACCTGTACCCTCAGGTCAAACAGGCAAGACTATTCCTTGTTCCCAGAAAAGAGGGCACTTGGCACCCCATCCTCCCCATTCTGAACACCTCCCTGGTGGTCCCCAGATTCAAAATGCTAACTTTGCAGCAGCTGGTGGGCACAGACCTGTACCAGGAACAAGGGTCTTACTTTCATACTCTGCCCTACCGGCCAGACCATCACCACAGATGCTTCAGACATTGCTTTGGGCACTCACCTAACAGGCAGGTGCACCCAAGGTCTTTGGGATGCCCAGCAACTTCATTTGCACATCAATTGGAAAGAAATGGCAGCAGTACAAAAGGCTCTGACATCTTTCAAACCCCAAAAGGCCAGGGGTTCTTCTTATAAAAACAGACACCACAGTAATGTGTTATATCAAGAAACAGGGGGGGACCCAATCTTACCCCCTGTGTAGGTTACCCATGAGCCTCTGGCTTACAGCCACGTCCATGGGTCTACACCTAATCGCCCAATACCTACCAGAGGTCAACCCCACGAATGGCAGCTCAACAGGGAAATCTTTCTGCAAATCACTCGGGAGTTCTGTACCAGGGAGTATCACCTCCTAGCGTGGACGGTGGATGCCTTGACCTTCCCCTGGAACTCCCTCTTTGTACGCTTTCCCTCCTCTGCCCCTTATTCCCAAGGTACTGATCAGAATAAGGGAGAAGAGACCAAAGGCCATCCTCATTGCTCCAGATAGGCCCAGACAGCATTGGTACACCTTACTGCACAGCCTGACCTTACAGCTGCCCAAACAGCTTCCCCTGATCTCAGACCTCTTGACCCAGGGGAGGGGGAAGATACTGTACCCAGACTTAGACTCTTCATCTCTCAGCATGCCTTGTACCTTAAAAGCTAACAAGGAGTCCCTGTTGAGCAAACAGGTCCTAGACATCATAACAGAGGCCAGAAGGCCCAGCACCAGAAAATCATACGCAGGAAAATGGAAAAGATTCTAATCCTGGAGCCAGTCCAAAAGGGCCAGTACCTCCCATATTTCTCATCCCTCTTATCTTGGATTACCAAGCCGAGTTGCTCAATAGTGGCCTCTCTTTCTCTTCTATTAAAATCCATGCGCCATTTCTGCCCATTTCAGTTTAGACCCACCCCTCTTCTCTCATCCTTTGATTAAGCAATTCCTCAGAGGAGCTTCTAATAAGGCTTCCCATGCCACCCTGGGACCTGAATTATGTTTTAGAAAACTAACCTTACCTCCATTCAAACCTGCTGCTTATACAGAATTGAAATACCTATCCTGGAAGACTGCCTTCCTACTAGCTTTCACCTCAGCCGGAAGGGTATCAGAGCCTTCAGGCTCTCATGGCTGTTGAGCCCTTCACCATTTTCCATGCAGACAGGGTCTCCCTGAGGACTAACTCCTCCTTTATGCCCAAAGTGGTATCTGATGGGACCCTCAACCAGGCAATACACCTACCCACCTTCTTTCCCAACCCTCGGAGCAAGGGGGAAAGAATTCTGCACTAGCTAGACGTGCACAGATAACTTAGATACTATCTGGACCATACTAAACCCTTCAGAAAAACAGACCAGCTGCTTGTCAGCTTTGCCCCAGGTGCAGAGGGGAAACCCATTTCCAAGCAAGCCATTTCCAAATGGATATCACACTATCCATTTCTGCTACAAACTACATGGGAACCCCCCCCCCCAAGTCTGTTCGTACCCATTCCACTAGGGCAGCCTCCACTTCCACAGCCTTCCTCAGAGGAGTCCCCACCAGGGACATCTTGGAAGCTGCCACCTGGACCTCTGTCCATCCATTTGCAAAGTATTATCACCTACCTCTTTTTTCTACGTCTAGGGCAGGGTTTGCCTCTGCAGATGTTCTTCATGTTTCACTGTTGCAGTCATAACTGTAGGGTGCTCCTGCCGGCAGGCAGCCCGAGGTCGGCCAGAATCCCAAAGTCTGGGTCCGGCGTCGGCTGTACAAGCTAGTACCCTGACGTCAGTACGCTCTGGTACATAGCCCTCAGCCGACGCCATCTTCTCCAGTCTTTCTTGCCGTGCGGTGGAAAGCAGCTCGCAAGTCGTTGGCGATTTTCGAACAGCGTATTTTGTTGTTGTCGGTCCGAAGTTCGTTTTTCTCTTCTCAAAGCTAAGTACCCCGTTGGGGAATCTTTTTCTTGTTCCTCCGATGTCAGAAAAAGTTAATAATTGTATATCGTGTGGGAAACAAATACCTCATAAAGATTTCCTCTCTTACTGTCTACCTTGCTTAGGCCCTGACCACGACGTTTCTTGTTGTCGGTTCTGTGCCAGGTTCAATTCTCGTACTATCAAGCGCAGGTACGATTGGGCTCTAAATTATTTTGGCAGACACTTCAATTATAGAATGTCGTCGGACACTACCGGAATTCAAAAGAAGCGCAAAGACAAAGACAGGCCTCCGAGGTCTAAACAGGACTCGTTGCAGCTGGAGCCAGCGTCCGGTTCGGCTGCCGTCATTGAGGCGCTTTTGCAGCCCCTGTCGTCCGCCGCTTCTGAACCGATGGCCGATACGGACTCCCATGGGGAGCCATCAAGGCCTACTATTTTAACTGCTGCAGGACCTTCGGACGTCGCTCCTTCAGATGGGTCCGGAACCGCTGTGCAGGTACCGGCTTCTGAGGGGGTTTTCAGGCCTACTCACATCACTATTGCAAAGGCAAAGACAAAGACTCCTGTTAAGTCTAAAGTTCCTGCCCCAAGCTACTTCTGAATCTACTCCCAGGACACAGAAGCAATTATTAAAGATGGCTGAAGACTTACTTACCATGATTAGGGGTTCTCACCCCCCACCTGAAAAAAGGCCTCGACAGGATGTTCCTCTGGATTCCTCTGACCAGGCTTCTGTATCTTCTGTCTCTTCCTCTGATCAGGAGTATTCTTTTCCTCCTTATGAGGATTCGGATGCTGAGGACTCTCTTCCCTCTGCCTCTCCGCCTGAAGATTTCTCTTTTGGGGAAACCTTGCATGAGAGAATTCCTTCTTCTTCCTCAACATAGGCCTTTAGCTATCCCTCCTGTTCTTGACATTGTGGATGATGCTTTTTCTGAGGCTAATTTGAATCCTGATTCCATGCCTCCTGCTCCTTCTAAGCCTGATAGGTTTTATAGGGTTCCTGACTCTCATTTATTCTTATTTAAGAACCCTTCTGCGGATCCTGAAACTATTTCTCAGGGCTCTAAGGTTGCTACTTCTAAGAATCCTATTCCCTCTGAGAAGGATTCTCGTGCTTTAGACAGGTGGGGAAAAAAGGTGTATATTTCTGCTACCCTGTCTGTAAGGGCTTTAAATTGCCAGTTTCATATGTTTAAGTATCAGCAATTTCTTTTGTCTGTTTTAAAGCAAAAG
Organism: Protopterus annectens; assembly: GCF_019279795.1. Taxonomy (NCBI): domain Eukaryota; kingdom Metazoa; phylum Chordata; order Ceratodontiformes; family Protopteridae; genus Protopterus; species Protopterus annectens. The sequence continues at coordinate 902,528,368 of NC_056746.1, forward strand.
CTTGCTTCCCTTCCTGCATGTGCAGAGGATAAGGAACTTCAGGATGTATTGCATGCAACTGAACAAGTGAACAAACATAGTTTGCATTGTGGTTTTGATGCCTTGGATGCTTCTTGCAGGGCTGCAGCCTCTGGCACTGTTATCAGGAGACATGCCTGGCTTCGTGAACAAAGTTTACCTGAACAGGTTAAGGCTAAGTTATTAGATGCCCCTGTTCAACACGATGTTCATTATGGATCTAAAGCTGAGGAGGTTATTAAAAGATGGAAGAAAAGGCAAAATCTATGCAAACTGTAAAAGATTTCTTGCAAGTCCAGCCTCCTAGATTTTCCAGGAATTGGCCCTCCAAAAATTGGTCCTTTCCCACGTCTGACAGGCCTCAAAGGGGAAGATATAGACGCTCCAGAGGTCGTGGTCAAGCTCAGGCCTCTTACAGATCTAGACAATGGACTGCTTCTTCACCTAGAAGGGGAGAAGACAGATCCCAATCTCAGAGAAAACAAACTCAATGACTCTCTCGGTTGGGCTACAGGACCCCTTCACCTGGATGCCCCTCTCGGAGGAAAACTGTCTCTTTTTTACAGAAATTGGACTCATATTACCCAGGACAGATGGGTATTGGACGTGATTTTAAAAGGCTACAAATTCCACTTTCATACTCTGCCAAGGGCTTACGGTTGGCCAGATCTGCCAAAACATCAATGGTCAGAGGCCTTAAATCAAGTGGATGCTCTTCTGGCCATGAGAGCCATAGAGCCTGTTCCACTCTCAGAGATGGGAAAAGGTTTTATTCAAGACTGTTTCTGGTTCCAAGAAAACAAAGCTCATGGAGACCTATTCTGGACCTTTCTGTGTTAAACACCTTTTTGGAAATTCCAAAATTCAAGATGCTTACTCTGCAGCAACTAATTCCAGTGCTCTCTCAGGACGCCTGGATGGTGACATTGGACTTAAAGGAAGCCTACTTACACATTCCCATCAGGCAGGAACGCAGGAAATTCCTCAGATTCAAGGCAGGTTCGAGACACTTTCAATTCTCTGCACTGCCCTTTGGTTTATCTACTGCCCAGAGTCTTTACCAAGTGCCTGGCACCAGTAGTGGCTTATTGCAGACTTCAGGGGATTCAGATTTACCCCTATTTGGGCGACTGCCTTATTCAGGCAGACAGCAAGGATCTTCTACTTCAACATCTGGAATTTGTTCAACGTCTTCTCTTCCTTCTGGGATTCTCAGTGAACACAAAAAAGTCACATTTGATCCCTTCTCAACAAATGGTGTTCTTGGGAGCCCTCTTAAATACGACCTTACAAAGGGCCTTCCTCACTCCAGAAAAACAATCACAGCTGGCTACAATTTTCAACACCTTGGCAACTCTATCTCAGCTCACTGCAAGGAAATTCCTGCAGGCTTTGGGCTACATGGCTTCCTGCATTCTGTTGATTCCAAATGCAAGGCTTCATATGAGAAAGCTTCAATGGTATCTGAAAAGTGTATGGTCACAGCATTACCACGATCTGGACATTCTGATTCCTCTGATCCCCTGCCTCCAGAAGGAATTCCTCTGGTGGTCCAGGGTGTGTGCTTTAAACGAAGGAAAGCCTTTTTGTCTACCTCAACCTTCTCAAATCATAACCACGGACGCCTCGGATTATGCTTGGGGAGCACACTTTCTAGACAATTGCCAGCAGGGAACCTGGACAAAGGACCATCTTCACTGGCACATCAATCTGAAGGAAATATTTGGCAGTTCAAAATGCTCTTCTAGCCTTCAAGAATTTTTTGCAACCAGGGCCTCTGCTAATTCACACAGACAACACCACAGTCATGTGGTACATATAAACAAGCAGGGGGGTTCTCATTCGTACCCCCTTTGCAGACTAGCTATGGCTTTATGGGACACAGCTCTAAATCTGAATCTACATCTCCAGGCTCAATTCATTCCAGGAGAACAGAATCTCTTAGCAGACAGCCTGAGCAGAAACATTTCAGATCCTCACGAATGGATGCTAGACACCAACTTATTCAACAGGATTACTGCAGTTTGGGGATGTCCCCAGATAGATCTGTTTGCATCCCATCTCAATCATCAGCTGCCTCGCTTTTGCATCAGGTCCTTCCACAAAACAGCTTGGAAAGTGGATGCCCTGTCCTTCAGCTGGAGAAGCCTTTCGGGATATGCCTTCCCTCCTCTTCCTCTACTACCTCTGGTATTACTGAAGATAAAACAGCACAAGCCCAAGTTCCTCATCTTGATTGCTCCAAATTGGCCTCGACAGTTTTGGTATCCCACTTTAAAGCACCTGTTCTTGGAGCCTCCTTGGATTCTCCCTCTGAACCCTTCTCTTCTGTCCCAGCATCAGGGTCGGTTACTACATCCCAACCTCAAGACCCTTTGCCTGGCAGCTTGGCTCTTCAAAGGAATTTGATTTCTTCTAGCCTTCCCAAAGTTTTGGATGTCCTTCTAGAAGCTAGACGGCCTAGCACTAGGAAATCCTATGCCTCTAAATGGAAGAGGTTTTGTATTTGGATGCAGGACCGAGGCTCGGACCCTCTGGTGCCTGATCTCTCTTCTATTTTGCTTTACCTTTCGGATCTTTTGTCTAAAGGACTTTCCTTTTCTTCCATTAAGATTCATGCTTCTGCTATTTCTGCTCATTTCAATTCTGATCCTCCTGTTTTTTCTCATCCTTTGGTGAGACAATTCTTGAGAGGGGCCAAGAATTTAAGACCTCCCAGGACCCCTCCTGTTCCTGCTTGGGATCTTAATTATGTTTTAGAAAAACTTACTTTGCCCCCTTTTGAGCCTGCTGCATCTTCAGATATTAAGTTTTTATCTTGGAAGACAGTTCTTTTGTTAGCATTGACTTCTGCCAGAAGGGTCTCAGAGTTGCAAGCTCTCATGGCTGTGGAACCATACCTTATTTTCCACCAGGACAGAGTATCCTTGAGGACTAATCCTACTTTCATGCCAAAGGTGATTTCGAAAGTGGCTTTAAATCAGACAATTCACCTTCCTACTTTTTCCTAATCCTCAAAATAAAGGGGAAAGGATTTTGCATTCATTGGATGTGCACAGACAGTTACGATTTTACCTGGACAAGACTAAAGAGTTCAGAAAATCTAATCAATTGTTTCTTTTGCCTCCAGTTCTCTTGGAAAAGCTATTTCAAAACAAACTATTTCCAAATGGATTGCTTATGGAATCAGATTTTGTTACACTCATCATGGGAAACAGTTTCCAGGTACTGTGAGAAGTCATTCTACTAGAGCAGCTGCCACTTCTACAGCTTTTCTCAGAGGAGTTCCTACCAAGGATATCTTGGAAGCTGCCACTTGGAGTTCTGTGCATACTTTTTCCAAGCACTACAATCTCCCTCTGTATTCTAAGACCAGGGCAGGCTTTGCCTCTGCTGTTTTGCAGGGTCTTCTTGCTGCCCCTTCTTCTGTCTAAGCCTCCTCCCCTTTTCACTGCTTTGGGATTCCACCCTACAGTTATGACTGCAACAGTGAAACACGAAGAACATAGTACAGTTGTGTACACCTACCATAAATGTAGATGTTCGAGTGTCTTCACTGTTGCATTCGGGGTTTCCCTCCCTCCTATCCCCTCTTTTTCTCTTATTTGTGGTGTATTTGTGTTTCCTTGTTGGATTAATTTCTGATTTATTGGGACTTCTGACATCTAGGGCAAGAAAGGCTGGAGAAGATGGCGTCAGCTGAGGGCTATGTACCAGAGCGTACTGACGTCAGGGTACTAGCTTGTACAGCCGACGCCAGACCCAGACTTTGGGATTCTGGTCGACCTCGGGCTGCCTGCCGGCAGGAGCACCCTACAGTTATGACTGCAACAGTGAAGACACTCGAACATCTACATTTATGGTAGGTGTACACAACTGTACTTTCTGCAGGGCCTGCTGACCCATGCCTAGGACTCCAACTTTTCTTTGCCACCCCTCTCCTCAGCTTTGGGAATCCTCTCCTCAGCTTTGGGAATCCTCCCACGGGGGATGACTGCAACAGTGAAACACAAAGAACATAGTACAGTTGTGTAGATTTACCATAAATGTAGATGTTCGTGTGTATTCATTGTTGTAGTCCTGGTTTCCTTCCCTCCATCTCCCATATAACATCTTCCCCTAGGGGGGATATAAGCTTCCCATGGTGGTTTTTGGCCACCAGGACCACCTTTCCTTATTTCCTTGTGCTTTTGACAGGTTAGGGCAAGAAATACTGATGTAATGACGTCGGCTGCCTTGCTTTAGAGCACTGACAACTTGACGTCAGACTGCAGGCGACTGCAGCTGATGCAAAAAAAACATTGACTCTGGTATTCGGGCTGGCCGAGGGATACCACAGCATGGATAATCCACATGTGATGACTACAACAGTGAATACACTTGGACATCTACATTTATGGTGAGAGTTCACAACTGTACTTTCTAGCTCTTGCCGTATACTTCTGTTGCCCTCCTGGCTGAGGCATCCTTGTTTTCTTGCCTTTTGAGCCTTTTTTTTTCCTTTTGAGTGTACATATTCTCTCATGTCTCTGAGGGTATTTTGTTTTTCCTTGGGCTTTTCGGTTATGAATTTGTGTCCGTACATAACTTTTGTGTCCTACATCATATGCGTGCAGCATACATGTGATGTATGGCATCTGTAAGACCTAAAGGCTTTGGTATACTGGCCAGACGTTCGGCTATCCATGGCAGGAGATCTCTATGTAGAGAATACTGGAGTTGGTGTTTGTAAATGTCATGTTGGAAATCAGGAGGCATCAGTAGGCTGTTGAAGCAGGCCTTGAGTGCATATGATTTCTGTCCATTGATGAACTGAAGTGGGTGTTTCATGTAATCTTCTAAAGATTCACTTTCTTGCTGTCTTGGTGGGTTTTCGTCAGACCCAGAGACTGTTATTCATTCGCCTTCTAGTTTGGAACCTGTTATCTAAAGAGGGGAACAGATGTGTCAGGAAAGTATAGTCCTCGTGAAATGTTGGGATGGAGAACTGTCAGCTTTAGGTCTTATTTGTGCAGACTGCTGTCTTTCTTTTTAGAGCATTTGAGAACATAGCTTATGGTCCTGTGAGTCTGAGACCAAGGAAGACCTGGTCATCAGTTTGATTAATGCTTTGGTCATGATGCTATACTTCAGAAGATGATTGGTGCCTGGGATGAGCTATAGCCACAGCTTTTAGGCATGGTGGTGGTAATGTGGAAATGGGCGTTGTTGAAAATGTTCTTTTGTTTGGGGGGGGGGGGGATTGGTTATTTTCTTACTAGAAGTAAAAATGGACTCCTCAAGGAAGGATCGCAGCTGTATCTTGATGCTTTCCTTGATAGGGGGTCATCCTCTATGACTGTGTGTGCTTGCTCTTCCAAGAGAAGCAAGAGACCCACAGATGATTGGGAGCTCTGTGTCCTTTAGAGTTTGATACGCAGATTTGTAACATGGATGTTTTTGGGGGAGCCAGGAAAAATGGAATTTGAAGTAGTTAACTTCATTTGTTCATCAACCTGTGGGTATTGGATCCATATTGGATCCGAGCCGGCAGCTTTAAACAGCTAAGATCCGAGCTCCAAACTCCTCCCCCTTACCCATAATCCCCTGCCATCCCTCTCTGACCTTAGATCTCGTTTGCTGCGGTTGAATCAGCAGCTTAGGCAGAGTTCCAGGCATGGGAGTTAGTTGTTTAGTGAGAAAAAAATCCTTATTATCTACCCTTTTTTTTCTTGTAGCTAAATTGCTGTTGTGTGTGTTGCTCCCTAGTTAGAATTTTTAGTTATAAAATTTAACTTATCTTTAGTGTAGTTTAATTTCCTCCCCGTTTGTTTGAAGGCGTGTGTTGAGCCTTGTGTTTTTTTTAGTCAGACTATGTCTGAGGCCCCAGAAACCTTTTTCTCTAAATGCACTGAGTATGGCCATAAGCTATCCCCAGCGGATGGCCACACTCTGTGTGTTATCTGCCTTGGGGTTGACCACCTCTCCTCAGGCTGCACCATTTGTGCAGCTTTCAACCCCAGGACCCTAAAGGACAGGAGGTCGAAGTTGATTCTGGCAGGACTTTTGCCCCCGGACTCAACTTCGTCGTCCTGTCCCTCCGTGGCACCGGCCGTGGCAGTGCCTCCTTCCATCCCTGCTCCCCTGGCCGGGACTCATTCTCCCACCTTAGGCCAGGCGGAGAGGGAAGCAAGGCGGGAGAGGAAAAGAGACATCACAAGCGGCGGGCAGAGTCTTCCTCCTTTGCTCCACCGGCTAAACAAGCAGCCTCTCACAGGGCTTCCGGGCCTTCTCCTTCCTGGCTCCATTCACCTCGTTTCTCCCCGGAGCCAGAGGAGGAGACCTGGTCGCCTTCGAGGTCATCGAGGCGGCACTCCTGGCCCACCTCAGTGGCCTCTTCTAGGTCCACCCGAAGCTTGTCTGATGCAGATATAGACCAGATGATGCGTAGGTTCCTCCAGGCCCAGCTGCAGATGGGAGTGCTCCTGCCCCCCCCCCCCTCTGGGGGGGGTGCTCGACCCCCTTTTTCGCCCCAGTTGCTCCTTCTCCGACCCACTTCCGGGGTTCAGAGCCTTCGGATCCAGGTTGCATAGGAGCCAGAGGAGGTTCGGCGCCGATAGTACCTCGTACTTCAGCTCCAACCGCACCCTCGAGTTTGTCGGGTCCCTTTTTGGATCCGAGCTCTCTGAGCCGAGAGCTGAGCTTCGGATCCGGAGGTGTCAGTGTGTCTTCGGCTCCGTCTCGGTCAGAGCATACTGGCCCTTCGGATCCGATTGCTTCGGCGCCAACTCCGATCCACAGATCGGATTCGAGGGGACTGCTCTCGGATCCAAGAGAGAGCAGTTCTCCTTCGGCGTTCGATGTTGTGGAGAGGGTATTGTCGAGGGATTCGAGGCCCCAGGCTCCTTCTACGGTTCCACCCTGCACTCTCTCTCAGACGGGCCTACCTTCCATCACCCGTCCCCAGGGACAGCCTGCGCCTACGTCCCAGATGGTTCCCTTGGAGGAACAAGATGTGGTTGATGAGGCTTCTTATAACAGCCCCCTGAGGAGGTTCCTCACAAACGTGAGTGCAAGAGGAGGCACTTGGACTCACCTGAGTCCTTGATGGAGGACACAGACTTAGAGGAAAGGGAAGGCTCCCCAAGGTCACCCCTCCCCGAGGACGTCTCCTTCGGAGACATCATGGAAATGCTTCGAATTAGAGGGGGGTGGTCAGCCCAAAAACCTTCTTCGGATGAGTCTGTGTTTCTGGAGGCGTTTGACGCAGGCCCATCTACCTCTTGGGTGTCCCCTTCCGCCGATCCCTTGGTAGATCTGATTACTACCAGGGCATGGAAGGAACTGGACACTGTGGAGCCCATTCCTAAGAGACCAGATAGAATCCTCAGTCTCCCCCCACTGATAGGACGGTTTGGAGCAAGGGTGCTCCAGTAGATGCCATGTTGGTGGCGGCCTCCACCAAGAAGGAACTAGCCCAGGAGAGTTCCTCGGTCCACCCTTCCGACAAGGAGTCTTGGATGATGGACTGCCTGGGGAAGCGGATGTTCGCTTCAGCTACCTTCTCCGTAAGGTCGCTGAATTATATAGGTTCATAGGTTGGTACTAGGCTATCAGCTCTAGGGCCTATACAAGCCTAGCCATAACAATTCCCTGGCTATTTCTTCCCACACTATTTGCTTCCCTGGACCCCTGTCTAGCAAGGCGACTGACGTGATCTCCCCGGGGTGAATTTCCTTTCTCCCATCCAGCGGGATCTCATCAAGGAATACGCAGGGTCGCCCCCAGAGTCCATGTCGGCCGAGGATAAGAAGGTATTCTCAGCTCGAATGGCCACTCTTAAGTCCATTTCGAACACCTCTATGCGGCTTCTTTCCCATGCTACGGAAGGAGCCTCTAGAGCTAGCGGAGCAGACATTGTCTTATGACAACATGCTTGGCTCTGCCTTTGCGACTTTGCAGAACCCTTCAAGGCGTCCTTCGCAAATGTCCCATTTGATGGTTCGTCGCTATTTGGCAAGACCGTCCGACTCGCTGGTCCAGAGCGAGAAAGACAGAAAGACGTCTGCCGTCGGAGTCAGCTTCTCAGCTCCCCAGATGTCCTTCTCCAGGAACCAAAGGGGACAAAAGAAGATGTGATTCCAGAAGTCTCAACAGTCCCGTTTCGCTCCGGACCCCTCATCCTTCAGAGGCAGAGGAGGACAGGGTGGACACTGGCGCAGAGGGGGACCGAAGAATTTCGGGTCGAGAGAACCCTTTTCTGATTGGCCCACGCAGCAGCCCTGAAGGGTTACCAGACACTTCCACTCTGGAGGCATTCGGGAGGCACTTCCTAGCAGTTTGGGAGTCCATTACAACAGATCGCTGGGTGCTTCAAATCATATCCAGAGGTTACAAAATTCCCTTTCTGTATCCCCCTCCCAGGCCCCGGAGCCTCCCCGATGTCCCACCCAATCAAAGGGAGGCAGCAGCCGCAGAAATAAACCAGCTTCTAGAAAAAAGAGCGATCCAGCACGTCCCCCAAGACCAATCCGGATCGGGCTTTTACTCCAGGTTCTTTCTGGTGCCAAAAAAGACGGGGGACTTAAGGCCACTCCTCGACCAGTCCTTTCTAAACCTGTCAGTGGCCAAAGAGAAGTTCCGGATGATCATCATTCAATCTATTTTCCCACTCTTACAGGAGAACGACTGGATGTGCTCGATAGACCTCAAGGATGCGTACTACCACATTTTGATGGACAGACAATCCAGAAGGTTTCTCCACTTCCGGCTAGGAGCCAGCCACTACCAGTTCAGGGCCCTTCCCTTTGGTCTCACCACCGCCCCCAGGGTGTTCACCAAAGTTTTGGCAGTTGTAGCGGCCCACCTGAGACTCCAGGGAATACAGGTCTTCCTGTACCTGGATGACTGGCTACTGACCGCCCCCACCAGGCATCTACTATGTTCAGCCAGAAATTACTTCCTTCACTTGGCCTCCCAGCTGGGAATCACAATCCACCTCAAGAAATTTTCCCTTCAACCAACCCAGATCTTAGACTTCATAGGAGCCAGGTTAGACACAAACCTATTGAAAGTCTTCTTAACTCTGGACCAGCTTCGAACTCTGAAGCTCCACGTACTGGCCCTTCTACAATCCTCTGCTCCTCCAGTGGAATTGGTTCTGAGGGCTCTAGGTTCCATGGCGGCAACAATCAGTCTGCTACCTTTAGCGATCTTGAACATGAGGATACTACAATGGACCTTGCAGGTTCAGTGGTCCATCCTGCAACATCCACTGAGTTCTCCCATTTCCCTCAGCAGGGTTTGCAGGAAATCCCTGCTCTGGTGGATCCAGTCCCCGGACCTCCAGAAAGGGTGTCCCTTTTCTATGTCCCCACCTCTAGCCACGGTGACCACGGATGCTTCTCGCCTAGGGTGGGGGGGGGGCACTGTATGGGCAGAACCGTCCAAGGCACATGGAGCCATTCAGAGACCTTGTTGCATATCAATGTCCTAGAGATGAGCGCGGTGCTTTTGGCGTTGCAAGCACTCCAGGCCTTCCTTCCCTTAGAGACTGTTGCAATTCAGACAGACAACATGTCAGTGGTCTAGTATATCAACAAACAGGGGGGAACCAGATCCTACCCACTTTGTCGAGAGGCCATGAGAGTTTGGGAATGGGAGATCTCCACCAACCGCTTTCTCATAGCGACGCACATTCGGGTCGGTCGAACATTTTGGCAGACAGGCTGAGTCAAACCATCCTCTCACCGTACGAGTGGTCTCTGAACCCCAGAATAGCGAAGCAAATCTTCCTCAAGTGGGGTCAACCTTGCTGCGATCTGTTTGTGTCTCCTTCGAAAGCAAAGTGCAGCGACTACTTTGCTCTCCCCCACCAGGGGAATCCCCCAGAGACGCTCTGGTGCATGTTTGGCCATCCGGTCTACTTTATGCTTATTCCCCTCTTCCCCTAATGCTAAAATTCTTGCAGAAAGCCCGTCAGTTGGGGAGCAGAGTGATCCTCATAGCCCCATTCTTGTCTCGTCAAATGTGGTTCCTATGCCTATGGTCTCGTCTAGTGAATCCTCCATGGATTCTAGATCCCACCCCGGATCTGATCTCTCACCCACTAGGATCATCAACCCCGAATCTGGACAACCTCAAGCTCACAGCTTGGTTGATCCAGTTCCAGTAATAGCTAAGACACCCGGTATCTCGTCCTCTGTTAAGGCTATTTTAGTAGCCGCTTATAAACCTTCTACGAGAAAGGTTTATAACAGCAAATGGAAACGCTTTACAATCTGGGCAGAGCATAGAAAATTGGATCCCTTTACAGCTCCGATACCAGCAGTGTTAGAATTTTTGTCAACTTTAATCGACCGAGGTGCTAGCTCTTCTACGGTCAAAGTCCAATTAGCTGCGATTTCCCATTATCATGTGGCAAGTGATCTTGGTTCCTTAGCCTCTTCCAAATTATGTAAGACTTTCTTAAAAGGCACTTTCCTCTTAAGGCCTCCGGTTAAAGATGCAGTCCCTCCATGGGATTTAACCCTTGTTCTCCAGTCTGACGGCCCCTCTGTTTGAACCTGCACCTTCGGTGGATCTAAAATATTTATCTTGGAAGACGGCCTTTCTCATTGCTATCACTTCGGCTAGAAGGGTTTCGGAGCTTCAAGCCCTTTGCGCCAAACCTCCGCACTTGGTCTTCCATAAAGAGTTTCCCTCAGGACCAATCCCTCCTTTCTACCCAAAGTTGCTTCTGAGCCCAATATCAATCACTCTATTATTTTACCAGTTTTCTTTCCAAATTATCAAAACAGGGGTGAATACAAACTACATTCTCTGGATGTACACAAGCAATTGAGATTCTACTTGCACAGGACCGCTGAACATAGGAAATCTGAGCAACTCTTTGTATCCTTTGCTAAATCCTCTTTGGGCAAACCAGTATCAAAAGTTACATTGTCCAGATGGATTTCCCAATGTATACTTCTTGCATATAAGAGTTCTGGCCAGCCTGAACCTGAAGGAGTCCACACTCATTCTACCCGATCGATTTCTGCTTCTGCTGCCTTTTGCTCCAGAGTGTCCTTGGATGACATTTGTTCAGCAGCCACTTGGGCTTCATCCCATACTTTCATTAACCATTACAAGTTGGATATAATTTCCAGAGGGAGAGCATCCTTCGGCTCTGCAGTGCTCTGGAATATCCTTCCATGAGGACCTCCCAAGTTTGGGTAGCTGGGGACTCTGTCCCACAGGTTGATGAACAAATGAAGTTAACTACTTCAGATAAAGAAGTTATGTACTCACCATAACGTTCCATCTGAGTAGGTAAACTTCATTTGTCAGCAACCAACCCCCCCCTCGAGTGACATAGTTTCTAGTTCTTTCTGAGCAACTGGACAACCCAGGATTATTTAGTGACCTGGGCATTTGAGGAGTCAGGAAGGGAAGATGGGAATAAGCAGCTGAGGAGGACCAGCTAACCTGTCTGGTGGAGGGAGGCAGCCCGAACCACTTTGTGACTGGCTTGTAACAGATGTCGGAGACCTTCAGTGGATATAAAAAGTGTACACACCCCTGTTAAAATGCCAGGTTTTTGTGATCTAAAAAATGAGACCACAATAAATCTTTTCAACACTTTTCCCACCTTTAATGTGTGACCTATAACCTGTACAGTTCAATTGAAAAACAAATCTGTTAGGGAAAAAAATTAAAAAAAATAAAAAACGTACAATAAGTTGGTTGCATAAGTGTGCACACCCTTAAATTAATACTTTGTTGAAGAACCTTTTGATTTAATTATAGCATTCAGTCTTCTTGGGTAGAAATGTCCGTCAGCCTGACACATCTTAACTTCGTAATATTTGCCCACTTTTCCTTGCAAAAAGCGCTCCAAATCTGTCGGATTGCGAGGGCATCTGTTATGCAAGCCCTCTTCAGGTCACCCCACAGATTGTCTATTGGATTTAGGTCTAGGCTCTGGCTGGGTCATTCCAAAACTTTAATTTTTTCTTGTGAAGCCATTCTTTTCTTGATTTGGATGTATGATTGGGGTCATTGTCATGTTGAAAGGTGAAATTCCTCTTCATCTTTTTCTTTCTAGCAGACGCCTGAAGATTTTGGGCCAAAAGTGACTGGTATTTGGAACTGTTCATAATTCCCACCACAAGCCCCAATTGCAGCTGAAGAAAAGCAACCCCAAAGCATGATACTGCCACCACCTTGCTTCACCATGGGGATGGTGTTCTTTTGGTGATGTGAAGTGTTGTTTTTGCCCCAAACGTACCTTTTGGAATTGTGGCCAAAAAGTTCAACCTTGGTCTCATCAGGCCATAACACATTTTCCACATGCTTTTGGGAGACGTGATGTATTGTTTTGCAAATTTTATCTGGGCCTGGATCTTTTTCTGTGTAAGAAAAGGCTTCTGTCTTGCAACCCTACCCTATAGGCTAGACATATGGAGAGTACAAGAGATTGTTGTCACATGTAGTAAACAACCAGTACTTGACAGAAATTTCTGCAGCTCCTTCAGTGTCACTGTAGGTGTTTTGGCAGCCTCCCTGACCAGTTTTTGTCTTGTCTCCATCAATTTTGGAGGGACATACAGTTCTTTGCAAAGTCACTGTTGTCCCATATTTTCTCTACTTTTTGATGAATGTCTTCACTGTGTTCCATGGTATAGCCAATGCTGTGGAAAATTTTTTGTACCCTTCTGACTGATGCCTTTCAACAATGAGATCCCTATGATGCTTTGTATGCTCTCTGCGAACCATGACTTTTGCTGTAGCAGGCAACTGAGTAAATGTCAGGAAAATCCTGCTAGGGCAGCTGAACTTTATTTGTGATTAATTAGGGTCTCTTTAATTGATGGCAGGTGTGTACCCAATAAGACAGTAATTAAAGAAAAAGGTGCTTCAACAAAGTATTAGCTTAAGGGTGTACACACTTATGCAACCAGCTTATTGTACATTTTTTTTATATTTTTCCCCCTAACAGATTTGTTTTTCAATTGAATTGTACAGGTTATAGGTCACGTTAAAGGTGGGAAAAGTTTTGAAATGATTTATTGTGGTCTCGTTTTTTATATCACAAAAACCTGGCATTTTAACAGGAGTGTGTACACTTTTTATATCCACTGTACTTGGCAGCAGTCAAGCTGTGATTGGCCATACCTTTTGAATTGTATTTTCCACAGTTGACAACTTTGGCAGATGCATGAGTGCATATGGAGCTAGTTCAGGCGATTGAAGAAGCAGATTGGTGAAACCCGTATGATCGACTAGCTTGTCAGTCAACTTAAATAAGCACAAACAACTCACTGTTTTTGCAAGGGGACAAGCCCCCTTGCCTCCCCCACACCCCCTGCTAATCATTTATACAAGTTTTGAGATTGCACTATAGTAAGGTAATGGGTAGGTTCCCAAACCCCACTGGATTGCAGTCTCAGAATAGTTCAAACTAAATTGTTGACTATGTGGTCTCAACCATAAGGGTGTTGACAGTCTGGTTTGTTGGTCATTGTGTGAGAGTACAGTGGGATCATTAGATCAGCCAAGGGAAAAATTAATTAGTCCTGTGTAGCTGCTTTAGATGACAGTTTCTTGCATACCTGGGTCTTCTATGAAAGTCCCAGGATCAGGAGTGGAGAAATGTGGACAAGTTGCTTTGGAAACTATAAATTCCCCACAGGGTAATGCTGGTTGGGGCAGTTCCGGGATGTTATTTATCAGATAGCTAACAGCGTGGTAGAAGAGGGTTAGTAGTTACCGGGGGGGGGGGGGTAATTTGAGTGACTGACTTCTGGGAGTCCTTAACTCCTATCCATGCCTTCATTTTTTGTGTTGCAGAAATGGACTTATTTAATGTTGGTCATCTCTTCTCCCACTGCCTTGCAGGACTCTAAGTAATGGTCTTGTGCATATCTGGAGAGTTGGTCCCTTTCACTAGGGAGGAAGAGATTTTTTAAGCCTCAGTCCCCCAACTCTTCTTGGTGTTGCCTAAGACCTCAGCTGGATAGGAAGAGAATCAGCTTCGTTCTTAGCCTGTGTTAAGTGGCATTGAATGCTTTCTGTATTATTCCTAGGTTGGGGGTATTGGAGATCTCTTGTCCTCCATAGTGGCAATCATTTGGAATGGCCTTTTCTAAATGTGGAATCCCTTTGGTTTCCAGTACCAGAACCATCTCTTCTGTTAGGTCACTGTTTCCATGCTGGTTTCTTCCCTCTGTTGATAGTCCTGGGATTTACTTGATACTGTAAGCTTGTATGTAGAGTGATTTTGAGCTGCAGCTGACGTGGATACATTTCCCTCTGTAAGGAGAAAGCCACTTTTAAGGAGTTCATCGGAGTGTAATTTTTTTTTCCTGGTAGCTCCACTTTGATTGTGTTGCAGTTCTGTGGATCGTTAAACGTTCATGTCCCTCACTCCAAGGAGATGCCGCTCTTCTCACTCTTCCCATGATGGTACTCTGTGTACCTAAACAGGTCACTTCTACTTCCTCACATTGGGCAGAAGCAGGAAGGAATTAATGGACTCTTCACTCTTATGAATGGTATAGTCTTTGGGAAAGGAGACTAACCCAAATGTCTCTGGGTCAAGATTGATCAGATTTTTACTCTTGGTAATCTGAGAGTAGGTTTCAGGAGCTGCTTCCATATGTTTCCTAAGGTGGAACCAGTGGAGCTGTGTGCGCTGCTTGACATTACTTCATCTGTTCTTGACATATATTGTGTGGTTTGAAGGTGTGTAAGAATTTTCAAATGTTTGACCTAGATGGCCTTGATTGATTGGCCAGTTGGTCCCACAGTTTTCCCTTTCTAGGCAGTATTTCCCTCCATGGCCTCGGAGTCTGGTCTTCTCAGAGAGTTTTCCCCCAGTACTCAGTTGGTCCTGTGTTGGTTCTCAACTCCTGCCTCCTTTTTGGCTTTACTGCTTTACATTCAGGCTAGTCATAGAGTTCAGGGTGGGGTTTGATATTGGATAATACTGATTTGATCTATGAGGAGGACATTTGTGATGGGTCAGTAATATGCCTCTGCTTGCCCACCTGGGGTGACCTGTTTTACTCTGACAAATGTATGTTTTTATGTTGCATATTGACATGGTAACTGCAAAATCTTCATTTTTGTTTTTCATGTGAGTGCTACTGATGGGGACAAACTGGCAGGTGTGATGGGTGAATTAGCCCATGCAATAGTTGTGTGATGTTACAACATGCATCATCATGGGCATGCTTTTTTCCCTTAAGAGTTCGAAATGAGATGGCAAATGCAGATTGTGGAGAAGAAACTGTATTTATAGGACCCCATCAGACAAGGTCCTGTTCGTAAGTCATGTGATTCTGTAAGACTGCATCTTCATTTAGTATGTTGAAGAAGGTGTAGACTAATTGCCATAGCTGCATAGTTTGCCCTGTGGCTAACTTCTTGTTTGCCTGGGTAGGGGATTAGTGTAGACATCAACCTTTCTTCCTTCTCGGCACAGACTTGGGGGTGTGGGCTATTCGAACATTTAATTAACTCAGGGGAGGAGCATTGGACGAAAGCCCTTATTACTTTTGGATGTATTGCGTTAATAAATTGGAAGCCTTTTAACCTTCTTTTGGAGTCTAATTGCATGTTATCAGTTTGGGTCTTGGATTATTGTTTGCTGCACTTTCTCAACATTTTCTTGATTAATTTGATGGTGATTTCATCGTGGAAGGATAAGTGCTGACTATGGACTCCTTAGATCAACTACATATCACAGATTCAACAGTTAACTGGTGATGTATCAGAGGTAGCTCAGCTAAAACAAGACAACTGACTCTTCAAAAGGCGATCTTACTCGACTAATCGAAGTGCTGACACAAGCTGATGATAGAGGTATTACAAGGAAAGTCGGCAGATCTGCATCATCTCCTGTTGCAAGAGGAAGGCACACCCACACTTCCTCTCCTCAGTTAGTTTCGGCAAGTTTGGTTAACAGCGATGGTAATTGAGAATCCATTAGAGCTTCTGCAGGTGATTACAATGTGGATTTGTCTTCCTGAAAATTGAAAGAATTCAGGATACCAGAAAGCAATCTCTCACGGAAGTTACAGGTACTGGTCTAAACAGTGTGTTAAAATCTTTTACTAGTGCGGCTGTGGAGAAAGAGAGTTGTATTAACAAAGGAATGGTATCGTATTTTGTTACCCAGTTTAAAAATATTATTGTTATGACTTTTGACTTCAAGAAAATGATGGTGTTTCATTGAGGAACACACAGAGAGGTTAAGAACTATCCTACTTTAAGAGAATTTATTTATATGTTGGACAAAAAATTTTTTACAAATTTAAATGTGTTCAGATAGAGAATAGTTACCTTAGAGAATGTATTCGATTAAAGATAATGCCCCAAGGTCTAAGAAATACAAGTTCCCATTCAGGCTGTGATGTAATGCTGAAATGATTGAAGATTTAAAAAAAATTCTTAGACCTATGTTGTTTTGAATTAATTGCAAAGATTATTAAACACAACGAAACAGCATTGAGTTTACTAGGTCCGAAGTGTACAATTTAAATCAAGGTATGTTAAGTGATTTATTGATTTATTGTTTCTCACGTAACTTTATATGAAAAGATTTTGGTGAGGGTAGACAAAAAGTGTCATAATGTCTTTAAGAAACTGAGTAAGCTTGAAAGGGATACTAAACAATATCCCCAGAAAAAGGCAAATTCTGTCCCTAGTTAGCAATTCGATAAAACAGTAAAAAAAAAGGGGGTAGCATTTGCGGATAACTGCAGGTCACCATCAGGGCAAAGACCAGATACCCTGGGTGGGGGGGTCATAGTAGGGATTTACATTAATTAGATTCTTTCTCCCCCAATCCACAGGATTTTAAACCACCACATTGATCAGTGAGACTGGCCAATAGATCTCGATGGGCATTGGACTCAGGGCAGCATCAACTCTACTCTCCAGTAGTGGACTACCAGAGGTACGGGAGGAGGGTCTAGACGGATGTGATAGTATTCAGTAATGAAAGTGTTCTATGTACCTTAAAGGTTTCAAGATATATAATTACACAGAAATTCCACTGGTTAAGGAACATTTCACCTTATTTCTGAAAGGGTTCTTTTTTCTGTAATACCCAGAGAGAAGGGGGTAGAATGTTTCCAGAACAGTTTATATCAAAACTTTTCCATATCAAAGGAATTAATTTCCATTACAGTTGAGCTTATGGAATTGGTCTTGGAGAATAATTTTTTACATTTTGAGGGCGTAGCAATGGGTGCAGCCTGTGCTCTGTCATTTGCAAATATTGTTATGTTAGGATGGGAAAGGGAATACATTTTTAACAGCCCCTGTGCCAAGCATTTACACCTTTACTTTAGGCACTTGGAAGACTTGTATTTATTTTATGGGATGGTTCTGTGGAAGAGATTACTATGTTTTTAGATTATTTAAATCATTGTACCAACTATTTTATATTAACATTGTTGGAATAAGGAAAGTATTAGTTATTTAGACATGTCTGTGTCTCATACGACTGTCAGTTTTAATTCCAACATATTTAGAAAGGAATTTTTTGTAATGGATAGTTGCATTATTCCAGTAACCATCCACATTTTCAAAAGAGAAGTTTGGTAAAAGGGCAGGCTATTCACATAGCTAGGATCACACCTGACTATGGGAATTTATGGGATGATTTAATGAAACTTAAGGAGTTGTTTTTAACTAGGGGATACCTAGAAAAAATGGTTGGCTGTTGTATCAAAGAAGTACATCAAGAATGGGGGGGGGGTTGAGCCCTTGTTAGGAACAGGTATGGAAAAAATCAGCTTAAGTTGTCCAAGATGTTAAGTTTGAGAAGGCATTAGTCCTGGAGTATAACCATTACACTAGCAACATTGGCAGTATTGTAAAAAGGAATTGGAATAGTTTTAGGGAGAATAAAGAAATATCTCCCCAAAGCTTTAGCTCCTGCATCTTGGTTTCTTCCTTTGGGCCCTATGGAACTGGTAGTCTTCCATTCCTTAGGACTGGAGCTGACAGGCTGGCCTGGCCAATTTCGAGACTCATCCCAACCTTGGTCTCCTCATCCCTGGCACCATTGGAGTGAGCTGAACCTTGGGGCTGACTGGTCGAGAATAGAGGTCTGTGGGTCAGGCTTGGTGATCCCAGTGGCTTGAAGCATCTGCTTTTGATAATCTGGCCCTGGTCACAGTGTCAGAACGGGGTGGGACTGCTCCATGTTCCGTTGTGTCCTTGGAGTCTTTAAAACCTAGGTCTTTCTGGTCTGATCTGCATGCTTCTGCCTTTGCTTTCAATGTTGTGGAAAGAATGTTTTTTCAGGAGATGGAAAGGTCTGACGTCGCTGTGCACTCCCCTGTCCATGTCAGTGCCTGTGAGTGCTGCTCAGCTTGCTGCAGGACAGCTTTCCCTTGTTACTCTCCAGGCTGCCTTCCCAGTAAGACCCCCAGTCTCTTTTGTTTTCTTTCTGGGGTCTCAAATGGAAGATTCTGGTAAGAGATGGAGCAAGATGAAACACCTGGACTCAGCTGAGGAGTCCCTCTCTGAGGACACTGAGGAAGGAGAGGGATCTCCCAACACCCCCCCCATGAAGACACTTTTTTAGGATATCTTTTGGAACTCCTTCCCCATCTCAAGTGTGGGTATTGGACTGCCCAAGATCCTTCTGTAGAGGAGTCTGTCATTTTGGAAGTCTTTGGGTGGGCCCATTCACATCCTGGGTGGTTCTCCCACTGGACACACTTACTGATTTGGCATCCCATAGGGAGTGGAAGGAGCCTGATATGGTGGAACCTATTCCCAAAATGCCAAACAAGATAGTCTCCCCCAAGAATTGGCAATACTAAAGTTAGGGTCCTGCCATGGATGCTGTCATGGTGCCTGCAGCCACCAAAAAAGACATTTTGTAGGAGAGTTCCTTGGTCCATCCTCCAAGATCAATTGACCAGGCTGTAGTGGTACATTGTGTCAGAAGTCTCAAGAGCAGTGAAGACCCAGCAGTCTCCAAAAGCTCAGAAGACTCTGGAGACTCAGCTGTCCACCTTCATCCATTTCTAATATGTCCATGCATCTGTTTTCTGAGTGGCTGGTAGCAGAATTGCTGTACATCACCATGAGTGGATGAGATTGCATGACTTTGTGGACTACTTTAAGGTACCCTTTAACACTCCATTTGATGGGTGGGTCCTATTTTGGGCCGAAAGTTAGATACCTTGGCCAGAAGTGAGCAAGATGGGAAGATGCTAGCTGCCATTGGAGTCCATTTTGCTATCCCTCAGTGGACCTTTTTCTTGTAGTAAAGAAGGAGGGGGTGTCTTTTTTTGTTTGTTTTGTTTTAGGAAATCACAGCAACCCTTTCAAGAAAATCTTTTGGAGGGTTTGCCCTGAAGGGGAGAGTACAACCTCAGTGGATGCCACCTTTGTGGTAGGGGTCTCTGCAGAATCAGGGCCTCCGTGAGGCCCTTTCAGTGACCCTGAAGAGTTGCCCCACTATCTTGCTGTGGAGGCAGTTGGGGGTCAATAGGCTCTACACCTGAAAGCTTGGGAGGCCATCACCTTGGATGCATGGTTAAGAATCGTATCCAGAGGCTATTCACTTCTTTTTTCCAAGTTCCTTGTATAACCCCCAAATGACTTCCAGACACCTCCACTCCACCTAAGAAGAGCAACAACCATCGAAATCCAAAAGCTGCTCTAGTCGAGTCACCCATGAGGGCCGACCAGACCAGCAAGAATCTTGTGTTTATTCAAGGTTCTTTTTGGTTCCAAAGAAGAATAAGGACCTCTGGCCCCGTTCTTGATTTGAGCAAGTTAAATCAGTTTAATGAAGACCAAGTTCCAGATGGTCACTGTGCAGTCCATTATACATTTGTTGGGGAAGGACTATTGGATGTGCTTGATTGAGCTCAAGGATGCCTACCATCATATAAAGATTGTAAGTGGTGGAGGAGATTTCTGCATTTCAGGACGGGGACCAGTCTTTACCAATTCAGAGCACTGCTATTTGTTTTCACCATTGCTGCTGGATGTTCAAGTGTATTGGTAGTGTTAGCAGACTGGTTGAGGTTGCAGGGGTTCCAGGTCTTTTCCCTAAGTAGACAGTTGGCTCTTAACTGCCCCCACAAGTGCATGCTTAATCAGGGCCAATTGCTCCTTACTCCAGCTGTACGGTTCATTAGGCATTGCAATTAACTGCCAAAAGTCCAGTCTCCATCCAGTTCAGTCTTTGGAATTGCAATTTGGACACAGTCTCCCAAACTGCCAAGTTTTCAGAGTCCAGAATATTGAATCTGCAGTGTCTGGCAAGGTCTCTAATCATGTGCAGAAAACCTCCAACTTGTCTTATTTTCAGACTCTTGAGCAACATGGCTTCTGCCATCGTTTTAGGAACCTTGACCAGGTATCACATGAGTGCATTGCAGTAGACTCTGGCAAGTCCATTGGTCATACTTAACACATCTGATGGGTTTTCTAGTCTCCCTGATGTGGGTTTTTTGAAATCAAGTCAGTTGGTAGTTGGAGTCTCCCTTGGTGTCCACCAGGAAACCATTTGTTGTCCCCCCCCCCCTCCTCAGGCTATGGTCATGATAGACACCTTTCTTCTGGGGTGGGGGTGGTGGCATTTCAAGGACAAGGACTGTCTAGGGGACCTAGTTTGCAAGTGAGGCCAACCTGCCCATCAGGGTCTTGTAGATAAGAACCTTCCTCCTCACATTGTAGACTTTTCAGGATTTTATCCCGAAGGGTGCGTTTTCTCTCCAAACAGATATGTTGGTAGTCTGGTATCTAAACAAACAGGAGAGAACCTGGTCTTACCTCCTTTGTCAGGAGCCCATGAGGGTCTGGTAATTGGCAATTTTCGACTTAATGGTTTCTGATTGCAACAAGTATCCCGAGGAAATCCAACATCTTAGTGGACAGTTGGAGCAGGAACGTTCTCCTTCCTTAGGAGCAGGAACGTTCTCCTTCCTTATGAGTAACTGCTGAATTTGAGAGTTGCTGCTCAGACTTTTTGACACTTGGGCACTCCATGTTGTGACCTTTCTACTTGTTTGTCCAACACCAGGTGCAGCAACTACTGTGCCTTAGATTCATCTCAAGGACAGTCGCCCAGTGATGCTGTTATGTATGTGATCCCATTGATAATGAAGTTTCTTGAGAAAATGGCCTATTGCAAAGTGTCTAATACTCATTGCTCCCTTTTGGGCTCACCAGGTGTCGTTCTCCTTCCTTTTAGCTTCTTCTGATGTCCCCTCTTTGGGTCCAGGATCCCATTATGGAACTTATTTCTTACCTGGTGGACTTGCATCCACCCAGTCTTCAAATGCTCAACTTAACCTCTTGGTTTCTCCAATTTCCTTGATGGCCCGGAATCCCAAGCTTTCAGAGTCATTCACATATTAACATCTTCTCAAAAGTCATGTACTTGTAAGGTATATGCTAGTAAGTGGAAACGTTTTATCTTGTGGGCTGTCTCTTGAGGCTTCTACCGTTTTACAGCACCTGAGGCTATCCTGGATTTTCTTGCGGATTTGTTTAGTTACTGTACTATTAAAATGCAGTTGGCAGCTATATCCAATTTTTGCATTGATGGGGATAATGTACCACTGGCTGTCCTTTAGATCTTGAAAGCCTTTCTTACTGAAACCTTTTTACTTTGTCCTCCTGTGTGATGCCCTGTTCTACTTTGGCACTTGTCTTTTATGCTCCACTTGCTGGCTGTACCTCCTTTTGAGCCCTCTGTTCATGAACTTGTTGGAAGAGACTATTCTTGGTGGCCATTACATCCCCCAGATGTGTGTCAAATCTGCAGGGCCTCTCTGCTCTCCATCCTTACCTGGTTTCCCATTAAGGCAGTGTGTCCTTCAGACCCAGATCTTACTTTTCTTAATGTGATATTAGAAAATAATTTGAAGCCGTTCATTCTTCTGCCAGTTCTTCTTTCCCCTGACATTAACAGTGGTGAATATCTTCTGAATTGTCATGGTGGCCATAGGCAGTTGAGGTTTTATTTGGATAGCCCAGGGTCATTTAGAAAATCTGAATGGTTATTTGTCTCATTCTCTAGGTTTCTGTGGTGTGCTGCTGTATCCAAGCTTTATTTTCAAATGGCTTTCTGATTGTATTTTTTTGGGGTATGTTTTGAAGGGAAAGCTGTTGGATCACAATCCCAAAAGGTATTCTACCAGAACTGTGGCTACTTCTACAGTCTTTCTCCAGATCTGTCTTGGATGACATTTTTGTAGCTACAGCTTGGGTAGGTCATCACACCTTCGTGTCCCATTGCAGACTAGATATCCAGTCCAGGAGCCTCATTTGGTTCCACCTTATTGCGTTAAGATCCTTCCATGAGACCAACCAAGGGTGTTACATGGATGGGGACTCTGTCCCACAGGTTGAACCCCAACAGAAAAGACAACATTGGATAAAGCCATGTTGTCTGTTTTCATCTGGTTCAACCTTCACCCCCTCCCCCCCACCTGCCCCTTCTTGTTTATTCTGTTATGTTGGAGATGACTGGGTAGAACCACTTCCTGTCTTTCTTTGGATCCTTGGACGTTTGGCTTTTTTTTCCCCCCTTGGGGACTTGGTCTGAAAGTTTAAACAGAGAAAGTGAGAAACTAGATCAGTGGTAGCTCATGTGAAGTATGGGGGTTATAGTTAGAGGAGGTGGAGCTTGTCGAGCTGAAGTCTTAGAAGTTGGCAGTCATTGGAAATGAGTTTGATCAAATAATTCATAGGTTGATCCAGACAAAAACAGACAACATAGATCTGTTATGATGAGTACATAACTCTATCTGATGTCAGTCTTCATTTATCCTTGACATTTGGGACACGGTTCCAATCCTCCAAACCTGCTCAGCCATTACACAGCTTGTGCTAGCTAAAAATTCTCAAACTAAGACCCTACGCACAATACCTCTCTCTCCAGTTTACCCCAGATCTCGTTTGCTACTCTGTGACAAAACGCGTAAGCCGGTTTCTCTCGCAGCTGAGTAAAACTTTCTAGTTTTTCCTTGATATTCCTGTTTTGGCTCACATTTCTTAGCTGCATATACATATGCACACACAGATTCCTTCTGTCCACATTTCTTTGTCACGTGAGTGTGCTTCCCTTTTACCATATGGTATTCTTTTCCTACCATTGTTGCTAGTACCTCTCTCTTTCTATACCTCTTCAGGTAACGTTGGCCTACCATTGTTTGTAGTTTTCCTTTTTGTGTGTGTGTGTGTGTGTGTGTGTGTGTGTGTGTGTGTGCTGCCTGTTGACCTCTCATTTTTTTTGTGACCGTCAGCATGGTGGATAAATCAAAAGGCACTACTGGCTTTAAACAGTGCCAGGATTATTGACGGAAGATGCCCAGTTCCGACGAGCATTCTTCCTGTGTGTATTATTTAGGCCCTAGTCATCTCCAGCAAGACCGTTCTATTTGCCAATTGTTCAGTAACTGGGCCTTAGTTGAAAAGAAAAATAAAGATATAATTAAGTCTTCTTTTGAGGAGGCTGGATCCAAGAATGACACATCCACTTCTGAATCAGATCTTGGACTTAAGAAAAGCCACTCAGTGCCAACATCTCCTTTGGCTCCAGCAGTGAAAAAGCACAAAGTCTTCCACTCCCACCACTTCAGCAGAACTGAAGGCTAAAGTTCGGAAACTCTCTGATTCAACTGTCTCGGCACTGCCTATTAGGGCTGTACAGACGTTTGTGCTGGTCACATCAGTACTGACATCTTCCGCTCCCCTGTTGGTACCAACACCACCTACTATGCTACCACAAATGTTGAAACCTCCATCGATGCCAAAAACAGACATGACTACCACACCCAGGACAAGTTATTTATCCTCTATTGACCCCTTTGTGGGACAGCTTGAGAGTCCCTTTCTTGATGCACCTGAATCCCCCTTAGGCTTATCTGTCCAGTTCTCCAGGAGTCTAACTGAAGTTGATGTCATGAGGGTGATCGATCAACTCCTAGTGGCTATGGGTCTTTCTGTTAATTCCCAGACCCTTCACCCTTCTGACGTTGGGGTGTTTTCTTGCAAGACTCCACCAAATCTGTTTCCTCTGGACTACTCAGAGGGCTTAGAGCTTCCAATTGTGATCCCTCCAGTTCCAGCTCCTGTGGTGCCAATAGCTTTTTGCCCTTTGGTTCCAGCATCTTCTTTGATTTCATTTCCTTCGGAGCCAGTGGACTCCCGGGGCTGTAGCTCTGCTCTCCAGCCCAAGGGTTTCAGCTTTGCTCCAGTTTTTTTATTCTGAGCCATCCTTGACTCACGGAACCTTGACTGACATGGGCTGTACCTCAGCTCCTGCTTCGGGGGTAGGTCTCAAGGAGCATGGTGTGACCCCTGTTCCAAGTTTGTCCCTGTTGGTTCCAGGCTCCCATCCCTCTTCGGGGGGGGGGACTGCCCTCTAGGTAACAGGGAGGGCATTGGCCTCTGCAGGCCCTCGGCTGGCCCTTTGTGTCCTTCAGTTTTCTCTCAGGACTCCCTCTTGCCCAGAGCTGCCACCAATGTCCATGCCCGGGCAGTGAGCACCTAAGCTGCAAGATAACCCTGCACAGGGCCTCTCTTCTACCAAGTCCTCTTCAGAGATTCCCACTGAAGAGCCACCCAGGAAGAAGACATATAAGAGGAAACACTTGATTCCCCTGAGGAATCTGTTAAAGAAGACATGGACTTCGGTGATGGGGAGGGTTTCCCCTGGTCACCCCCAGATGACGTCTCCTTCAGAGACATTCTCGAGATTCTAAAACAGAGGGGTGACTGGAAGCCCAAAGACCTTCTCTCTGAGGAGTTGGTGTACTTGCAGCCTTTGGTGCTTGCCCATCTTCTTCCTGGGTGACCCCTCCCACTGACTTAAGTTGATTTTGCAGCAGGCTTGGAAAGCTCCTGCCTTCATAGAGCCAATTCCCTGGAGACCATATAAAATACTCTATACTCAGCTCTAGAGGACCACCAGCATTGGGATAAGGGATTAGTGGTAGATGGTGGCGGTGGTCCGTAAGAAAGAACTAGTTGAGAGTTCCACAGTTCATCCCCCTAATCGAGAGTCTAGGGCGATGGACAGATTCAGAAAGCAGGTGTACGCTTCATCAATCTTCACTTTAAGGTCTTTGAATTTTATGGCACATTTCACTATGCTCCAGAGGGATTTGGTCAAGGAGTTATCAGAAACCCTAGCAGGAGCTGTGTCTGAGGAGGTCCAGGATAAAGTGGCCTCCCAGCTAGCCACCCTGGAGTTTTTCCAACTCGTCCATGAGGCTCATTATGCATGTAGCCGAAGGGACGACGTGTGCAGTGGGTTCCGGCATTGCCATAAGGCTTCACGCCTGGATGCAGTTGTGAGGTTTTGGAGCCATTTTAAGTCTTCCTTCATCAATGCACTTTTTAACAAAGCTTCCTTATTCAGCTGCAAAGTCAAAGAAAGTGTAGCTAGGTGTGAGAAAGGTGGAAAAACTCCATCTGTAGTGGGCATACATTTTTTCTGCTCCCCAACGATCCTACTCTAGGAATTAGAGAAGCAGGAAGATGTGAATCAAAAAATCCCAAGGGCCTTTTCAGGACTCATGTGGTGGTGTCTTCCCCTCAGGACAGATGGGGGGGGGGGACTATGGAAGACACCAACCCCATGGTAGAGGTGGCCAGCAAAGTCAGGTTTCCACAGATTCTTTTTCTGAATATTCCTATCAGCACTACTGAAAGGGTTCTCGATTGCTTACCTCTGGAAGCAGTCAGGGGAAGGTTTTTCCCTACACTTGAGAGCCTGGCAGCAAATAACTTCAGATATTTGGATGCAGAGGATCATTGCCAGAGGTTATCATATTCCCTTTACTCTTTTTCTAAGATCAAAATGAAGACTCCCGATGTTATACCAGTCAGAGGGATCAAACAATGTTAGAGATTCAGAAGTTGCTAGAAAAAGTCATCCAAGAAGTCCTTACAGACCAGATAGGTTCCGGCTTTTATTTAAGGTTGTATTTGGTGCCAAAACATACAGGGGGACTTGAGACCAATTTTAGATCTCAGCCTTCAGAACAAATTAGTTAAGCAAGCAAAATTCTGGGTGGTCACAGTTCAGTGTATACTTTCCTTTGTAGAGGAAAATGTTTGGATGTGCTCTGTAGACTTTCAGGACGCATATTACCACACAAAAATGGGCAAACACTCCAGAAGGTTCCTCTTCTTTCAGCTGGGAGCCAGTCATTTTCAGTTCAGAGTGCTGCCCCTTGGCCTCATCACAGCCCCTAGGGTGTTCAAGTGTCTGGCAGCAGTAACAGCTCACTTGAGACTGCACAGATTCTGGGTGTTTCCTTATCTAGACGATTGGCTCATCACCGCTCCCACTAGGCATCAACTGCTTCAAGCAACAAACATCATTCTGCACCTGTTCGCTGTTCTGGGCATTATAATGAATCAATCAAAATCTCAGCCCACTCAAGATGTAGACTTTATAGGAGCTTGTCTGAATACCATCTCTTCTGTCGCCTGTGAAGAGGAAGAGAAGCTTCACAAGGTAAAATCGCAAGTACAAGCCATCCTCTCCAAAGACGAGGCTCTTATAATTCTAGTCCTTCGAGCTTTAGGGTCTATGGCAGTGACCATAACTTAGTTCCACTAGCAAGATTTCACACGCGGCTGCTACAAGTAGCTTCTAGTTTCCCAACGGTCCAGCCTAGCCCATCCAGTGAATCATTCAATTTTAATCACCAGGCACTGCAAAAAAGATTTACCTTGGTGGATGGAATCCTAGGAAATTCTTTTAGGCCGTCCCTTTGTTCCACCTCAGCCCAAGGCCATAATGACCACGGATGCCTTCCAGATGGGGTGAGGGGGGACATTATCTGTCCAGGACAGTCCAAGGCACTTGGTCCCCAATGGAGGCCAATCTGCATATCAGTGTTCTGGAACTGAAGGCAGTTCTCTTAGCATTGCAAGACTTCCAATCTGTCCTTCCTCTACGACTGATTGCAGTTCAGTCAGACAGCATGTCAGTAGTTTGGTACATCAACAAACAGGGTGGAACCAAGTTTTATCCCATGTGTTTGAGTGTGGCAGTGGGTGATATCCTCCAACCACTTTCTAATACCAGTGCACATCTCTGGGAGCTTGAACATGATAGCATACAAACTGAGCAGATGTATTCTCCTGCCTCACGAGTGGTCTCTCAATCCCAGAGTGACGGAGATTTTCCATCGCTAGGGCCAGCCTTGCTGCAAACTCTCAACATCACCCCTGAACAACAAGTGCAGCAGCTACTTTGCCCTAATCCCCCCCTCTAGGGGTGGGGGGAGTCCCCGAGAGATGCTCTCTTTCATGATTAGCCCTCGGGAATGCTCTATGCCTCTCTCCCTTCCCACTGATTCCTCTCTCCATAAAGAAAGCCAGTAGGTTGAGAGTCTAGGTGAGCTTCATTGTGCCCTTTTGGCCTTGACAAGTCTGGTTTCCCTTTCTGTAGCCGCATCTATTTCACAGTCCATGGATTCTGGACCCAGTTCTGGATCTTCTGTCTCATCCGCAGGGACTGGTGCACCCCAGTCTTAAGAACTCATGTTTACAGCTTGGGCTCCTCCAATTCCGTTAGTTGCCAAGCAGAAAAATGTATCTTTTCCAGTCCAAACAATTGTACTGGCTTCCCGGAGACCTCCCACCAGGAAACTTTACTACAGCAAGGGAAAAGATTTTCTAGTTGGTCGCACAGTAATGGTATTAACCCCTTTTCTGCACCATTTGAAAAGGTAATGGAGTTTTTAGCTATGCTGTTCTGACAAGGAGCTGCCGCTTCAACTATTAAGGTCCAAATAGCTGCTATTTCCAATTTCCACAGTGGCTTTGAGGATCATTCACTGATTTCCCATAGATTGTGTAAAGTGTTCATGAAGGGAGCCTTGTGGTTGAAATCACTGTTTAAAGACCCTCTAGCCCCTTGGGATATGACTGTAGTTTTGCAGTCTTGGGTTCTTCTCCCCTTTGAACCAACGGCAACTTGTCACTTAAGTTTCTGTCATGGAATACCATATTTCTGATTGCCATTACCTCTACCCAAAGGATTTCTGAAATACAAGCAACGTCTTCAAAACCCCCATATTTGATTTTTCATAAGGATAGAGTTTCACTAAGAACCAACTCATCTTTTCTTCCTAAGGTGGTCTCCGAAGGTAATATTCAAACTATTGACCTACCTGTTTTCTTTCCAAAAATTTCCAACCAAGGTGAATATTGCTTACATTTGCTGGATGTTCAGGCAATTGCATTTCTACCTCAACAGAACTAATGAATTTAGAAAATCATATCAGTTATTTGTTTATTTTTTTCTGGTCTATCTCTGGGGAAATCTGTTTCAGAAGTTACCTTGTCCATGTGGTAAGAGACTGTATTACTTTCATATACAATAAAAAGAATCTCCAATTACTAGTGTCAGTGAGAGCCCATTCTACTATGGCAATAGCCACGTCTGCTGTTTTCCATTCCAAGGCTACCATTGATGAAATATGCGCAGCAGCAACATGGGCTACTCTGTATACCTTTATCACTCATTACAAATTGGATTTGATCTCCAGGGGAAGTGCGTCCTTTGGCTCTGTGGTTCTCAGGAATAGCCTTCCATAAGGCAACCCAAAATCTAATGTGGTTGGGCACTGTGTCCCAAAGGTAAAGGATAAATAAAGATTGACAACACAGATGGAATGTTGTGGTAAGTTCAGGTAAGAGTCTTTAACTATCCCCTTAGGACATTTAATTTAAGCAATGTCTGAAAAAGATCATCCATATTCAGCTTTTGAAAAAGAATCCATCTTTTCATTGGAGTGTGGGCTTTCGTAATTGAGGCAGTGCATTCATCTTTCAAAGTCTCAGAGTGAGAAGATTTTTAAGGAAAAGATGAGCAACTTCTCACCAAAGCAGCAAAGATTTCATTAGCAAATTCCCACCTTATCTCCACCCTACTTTATGCCTCTCCAATATATACCAACCTAAGGCAATGCGATCTAAACAAGTTAGAGACCTGCTACAACAAATTCGCCACAGGGGCATCCTACCGTAGTGACCACTGTCTCTCACTTGCTGAACTGGGCTGGCTTGAACTCCCTCACCTCCTTCAATGGTATCAACTCACATTCGCCCACAAACTAGTAAACCATCCACTAAATGTCCCATCCCTCCAGAATCTACTCCAAATCACTTGCAGATCACTAAAGCCAATAACTCTGCTGGTGAAGCACTATTCTCTTGTGCCATAGCCAAATTATGGAACTCCCTCCCACCCACAATTACCTCCATACCGTCATGCACCCACTTCAAAACTTTACTAAAAGCGCACCTAAAAAACATGCTGGCTATGCCCTTGGAACTCCCACTTTGTCACCCACCCCATCCAACCACTACCTGTCTTTCCACCCCACTAACTACCTTGATTATAGCAAGCTCGGATGCCCATAAGCCTACTACTTATTATACAGCAAGAACTTCTTCTTATAACAATTGTTAAGGTCTGTTATGTACTTCACAGGTAAAGATTCTAGTTGTCTACTGATGTACTATGTTCTTCATCTGTAACTATGTTTGTAGTTAATTGCTGTGTTAATCAAATTGTTAATCGCGATGTAAATCCAATGCAACTACTGTCTGTTTATTTTAACTGTGGAGCTTTACTCCCCTGGCCTCCGTTGAAAATGGACCTACATCCAGTCGGACACTCACAGTCAACAAATGTAAATAAATAAAAGACATTTTTGCTTGTGACAATCTCCTGTTCCTCCTAATAGACAGCAGAGCTTTATTCTCCTTTATACAAAATGTGGGTTACAGTGCTTTCAGTAAGGATTTGACAGCGAGGGAAGTTTATCATCTGTAGTCTTTGGGTACACCATTAGCTTACAGTATGTGACTTTAGGAACAAATAGTATAGGAGCTCTTACTGGAAAGAAGGCGTTATTGTTGAGCAGATCCTATTAGTATAATTTGGCAGCTGTATCGTCTTTTAACATAAACCTACTGAGCTGTTGACCTTAGTGCTGACAGTACATTCCAGTGTAGAGGACTCTCCTAGTGCATGTTTAAGGACATTGTGGCAGATATCTGTGGCACAGCCATCTTCAGTGTGTTTGCATATTGTTACCATATACTGTAGTTTGGACTGCTGTCCAGTAGCAGTGCATGTTTTAGGAGAGCCTTTTTCACTGCATCATGAGGAAGTCTACTTTCTGCCTTTCAGATTCTACTCTCTTTTAATGTTTTTGAGAGACTGCATGCAATGCTTCCCAAGTAATTCATACATTTCAGAGGACTCCATTAAGATTTAAAGAAATGCACTTTACTTATTTGATTCAAGAAAGCCTTCTGCAGTGGCCGACTCATTCTCTATCCCCCCTCCCTGTTATCTGGGGATGCTACAGCCCTTGAATTGCAGTAGCACAATCTAAGCAAGCTTCAGTTTTAGATTGTTCTAATCTTGTTTTTGTGAATTCTTACAGGTGTAATCTTTGTGTGTGTGTATATAGAAAGGAGAGGAGATGATAACTGTGGATCCTGGCAGCATGTGTGACATCTCTATCCCTGCCATAGGGATGCCTTGCTTGGGTGCAGTGCTGCATATTTGAAGTATGAAAGGTTTAAGTTTTGAGAGTTACTCTAAAAGAAGGCACAGAAATTACAGATCCATACATTGCACCCACTGCTGAGAATCCTGTTAAAGATGAGCTTTTGTGTTGAAGGCTATCATTTATCTTTATCCTTTTTAGCTTTTAAGTTTTGATATCTAGTTGGGGAATATTTAATATGAGAGAAACAAATGACTGTTTCAGTTATGCAGCCACATGCACCACTACCGATGATTTTACTTTTTATATTTCTTTTAGTTTGCTATAAGATCTAGTAAATTTAGTTTGCTGGTTTATGTGCGTGTGTGTGTTTATATATACACACACTTCTGTAATTTTTCTCATCATCTTAATGCTGGCATTTGTGTTATTCTTGAACTTGTTTCCATGACGTAACTACAAAGTTCTTGGTCTCAGATTGGTCTCTGTCTCTAGGTCATTGCGAGTCCAGGAGATCTACTGTTCTTTCAAAGAGGAAGGGTACACATTGCATGTGAACAATTATTTATTTAGATTTTCTTTGAAGAGGTTATCTTTCATCGAGGGGCATTCATTACATTCTACTGGTTTAAGCAGTTAGGCCTTTGCACCCAGAAATTGTTGTACTGATGTGTCCTACAGGCTTTTTTTTTTTTTGAAATTCTGTGTAATGACAAATTGTAAAGAAACCCTCGAGAGAATTTGTGTTAAAAGTGTCAAGATAATTCTTAGTGTTTTGAGTTTTAAATCTTATTGTGTGAATGTAGGATGTCCCTTTCATCTTGCTTCGCAGGAATTCAACGTTAACTGTTACAGTTAGTTTCCTGTGTTGAACTGCCCTCAGCGATCAAGAGGTGGTTAATTGTATGCAACTGACTGAGGACTGATTGGGTCCAACTGGACATAGTTTTTGAGAGGCGTCTACAGATTCCTTTCTCTGCTTGCCTAGACAGGCATTTAACTGGTCCTTCCTCAGGCACTGATCTTGTTCATGCCATTAAGTTTTTGTTCATGGTCTGCCACTCTTGCCTATTCAGGTAAGTTTATTACTCATTTCTTCAGAGTTTTTTGTTTAAAGCTTAATCTGATTTGGCTGCTGTAAGTGACAAGATTTCTCTGTATAGTATAGTGTGATACATGATATATAGAAGGTAATGGGTATTTTTGTTATCTTGTATGCTTACACATTGCGTCTTAGTTTTGTATATAATTATTTTGTTATAATTGTGTTTAGGAAAACATGCTTCAAGTACACACAACCTGTATTTGACTTGTGCAAGAATATCTGTGCACCCGTTAGTTTGGAGAAATTTGTAGTCTGTGACGTTATTTTAGTAATTGTGTGTGTATTATCATTCCAAGAAGGCAGTTACTTAAGTGTCCTTGTACGCCTTCTTAAAGTAAACTTAAATTAGAGTACAGTGTAAGTAGTTACAACCTTCAGTATAAAAATAAATGGCATACAGCTGTGTGTGGAATGTGAAATGAATGAGGAAAACCTATAGTAATACTTATTGTGTGAGTATCTGCTCTCAGGGCAAGTCATGCAGCTCTTAGTAAAAAAAATAAAATGTTCATTGACAAGTCCATTATTTGTGATTTGCGTAAGGTGCAGTAAGCAGGCCATGATAGTGATTGGGGTTATAAAGCATAGTAAGTTCACAGGCTGGATGATGCATTGTGGGGAAACTACATATGGTGAATTTAAGGAAAACTGGCATCTTCAGTTTTGGATTGACATCTGAAAACAGGAAAGATGAGTAAATCGGTGTTTATTTGACACTTATTTAATCACTATTTAGGTACTGTTTTCCTGAGGGGGCCTGAATTCAGTGTAGTGCTTTTCTGAATGCATGCGTGATGAGGACTTATTTTCATTGGGTTTGAACAGAAGCAGGATGAGGCAGTTTTGAAAGAAGCAACTTCCTTACATCGAAGGTGATTTACACTTCACAGTAGTGTAGCTTGATTGGTGATGTGGTGGTAGGGGGGGTATAGAAAGGGACATGTTATACCAGGAGATGTCAGGATGATATCAGTACCCAGCTACATATGCTGGTCCTTTGTCTTGCGTGGAGTGGATCAAAAGCGCTGACGCACAATGAAATCTGTTACAGTGACTCACCTAGATATTAAGAGGTAACAGCAACTGGAAGATTGTGTTCTTGCCATATATTACAAGTAATGCCTGATGTGTGGCAGGTAAGCATAAAAATTATAAAAGTGGCTCTATTAGTCTCGGTATTGAAAAGGAAACTGGGAAAGATGCGTAATGCATGGAACGTAGGTGCTGCATGCTTTTTTGACTATAAAGTAATGCCTGGCCCGTTGATTCTTCATTTCTTTATACCCAGCTTGTTGATTTCTGTGCTGTTGCACTAAAAGTGCTGCAGGCATTGTCCTTGGTAGCACATTGTTGATGCTCTATGTTAAGTACTTCAAGTCGCTGCCTTAGTTGGACAGGAGTAGACAAAATAATTATTGTACCTTATCACTGCTTCTGTAGTATTTATCATTAAAAAGAATTCCGCTCCAAGCTCCCGTCCACCCATCCAGTCCTTCAGAGCTTTGGACATTCCCAGTGATGAACAGATCTCTCTTCCTTCACTGGGAACATTACTAATGCCAGGTAGAAAGGGGAAAGCAGTCTGCCCCATATTTTCTCTCTCTCTTTCTAATTGCATGTGGGAAGCAGTACATTTTGTCCAGTCAGGGTGTCTTCCACAGTCATATGTACCCCTTTTGGGGATTTTGTCTTCTCTATTAATGGAGCTTATTATTGTGCTTGGTACATTATTGTTGTAGTAAATATTTTGGTGAATGAAAGTGTATTCTTCCTAGGTCTGTAGGCTAACCACCCTAGAGCCCTTACAAGCCTAGCCATGTTTGTCAGGCTGCCCCAATTGTTGGTGGTTTGATGAGTGAAGTTTGCAGAGGTAAGGGTGTATGATAGCTAATACCAATTTCCTCTGTTAAGGAGAGACATAGGCCACCACCCCAGTAGTGAATTTGTGGTAGCCCAGTCATTGATCTAGGGTGCATTTGAAGAGAGTCAGGGAGTGGCTGTGTTTCATGTAAATTGGAAGCTTGTTCCAGAGAAGTGGCAGTCTCTGAGAGATGTATTTATCTCTCCCGCATGACTTGTTCATGTCAGAACCTATGTTAAAATCCCTGGAGTGAGTAACCTACCAGCATTTGGATTTATGAATGTGTAGCATTCTCATCTGGGCCGGGTCAGACTACCCTGTAAGTCAGACACTGGTCACTCCTTGGCAACCTGTAGGAGACTGAATACAGTGACAGGGCTTTCAGTCTCTGCACGTAAGACTTGTTTTGTGTACCCTGTAATTTCTTGGTGAGAAACCTCTGTGGTCTCTCCAGTTGTTGCAGGTGTCTGGTGAGGTACATGTTAAAGGGAGCATTGTACTCTGTTGGTCTGATGAGGGTGCTAGTATAATGGAATTATATCATCCTTAAATCTAGATGCAATGCCTTTACTTATAAGATGTGCTACATAGACAGATTTCTTTTCTACTGTAGATATGTGGTGGTCAAAGTTTAGTTTGCTATCAACCTGAGTACCCAGATAACCTCCCGTTGGGTATACTTATAGGGGAGTGCTGCCTGTAATGTAATTAGCACGGATGTCAGCTTTCCCAAAGGGAATAAAAATGCATTTTTTTTGCATTTAGCTTTAATCTGTGGCATTGGCACCAATCATTTGTCTGCGTTAACCATGTCTGCAGTATTGTAACATCATTGGGGACTCAATGATTGCTCACGGTTTGCAGTCGTCAGTGAACTTGGTCAGCCACAGGCCCATCCAAGTTTGCCTGGACTTCTGAGAAATAAATTCTGAACAGCACTAGGCCCAGCACAGAACCTTGTAGTATACCACTGGTGACTGGTCTTTTGCTAGAGGTGAAGTCACCCACTCTGACAGTGTGTCTCAGTGAGCCAGTTGGCTACTCATCTTGTAATGTAGGGGTTAATTCCCAATTGGGAGAGTTTCTCTATAATACCTGAGTGGGAAATTGTCATCTACATTGGCTAGGTCAAGATAGATGTGGTATGCACTGTCTTTTCCTTGTCCAGAGCTTTGGTGACTTTCTCAGTCAACCATGTTTAAAAGGCATTGTCTGCCTTTAATGAATCCAAACTGAGTTGGTTGACTTTGGAGATTACCTGTGTTCTTGTTAATAAGGTCCATAATGATTCCTTCCCTGGCCTTACACATGAGACTAGTCAAGCTTATGGGCCTTTAATTTCCAGGTTTGGTTGATAGGTCCCCCTTAGTGCAGAGGGATTACTGTTGCTGTCCTCCGTTCTGCTGGAACATAGCCAGTTCTCAGGCTGTGGTTAAATGGGGATCCAAATAGGTCTGCTAGGTCATGTTTTAAGTTGTTTAAAGGCAACCTGGGATGTTGTCTGGTCCATTGCTGTCATGTTTGTTTGTTTATTTTTGCCTTGGATAGCATTGAGGTCTGCTCTCCTGTTTTAATAGACTGAGGAATGGTGGCAGGTATACTTTCGGGTATAGCTGTTGGGGATGGGGGGTGGTGAAGTTTTCTACAAATCTGTCAGCTGGCAGGTTGGCTATTTCTTCCGGTTGAGTATGGGTGGTGACATCTGCAACCAGTTCATTGCATAGCTGGGTATTCCTTTTTAGATTTCAGATGTAGTTAAAGAATGCTTTGTAAATATCCTTAGCTAGGGAGGATGTTTTCACTTCATAATTAGCTTTAGAGGATTTGACAAGATATCCAAGTTGTTTGTTTAAACTAGAGATAGATTTCTTCCTCTGCTGAGCCAGTTCCCTCTTCTTGGGCATTAGTTTCTTTTTGTTGTTGTATAACCTGTTTATACGAAGGGTTCACCAGGGTGGCTTGTTTTTTTTAGCAAGATCTGGATTTAATCTGTTCAGGTACAGTCAGTGCTAAGCAACTGCTTGAGTGAGTTATACAGGGCATTGATGTACTCCTCTGCATAGGAGTCCATGTCCGCATTCAATTGGCTTTGTAACTTCTTATACCATCACTTAGTAGGAGGTAGTTTGTCTTCAAAAAATTCTTAAGCATTTTTTAGCTTGATGAGGTATCTGGTCTTATTACATAGAACAAGACTGATTTATGGTCTGATCTTACCAGGGAGGACATCACATTTGGGGGGAGTGCAATGCTCTCTCTTGTTAGCAAGTACTGTATCTAGGACATTTATGCCGCTTATGGGTATATTGCATTGACAAAGTTCAAATACCTCTGAGCCAGCATGTTTGTGGTCCTGTATGTTTTCAGATCTGTGGTAAAATAATAAAAATCACCCGTGAGAAAGGTGTTGGGCTGTGTGGCAAGTGGCTCCAGTAAGTCCAGGTGTGTGGGTGGAGGACCTATAGCTAGCTGTGATTTGATAGGGAGCTTTGCCTATAGTTAATTGACATAGAGTAGCTCAAGAGAGTCAGAGAGGAGTACTTGTCCATGATGAAGATGGAGCCACCACCTCATTTGTTTTTCATCCTCAGTTTGTGGTCTGAATGTATGGAAGGCATTGTAGCCATGCATGGCTGTGGTGCTTTCTGCACCTTTGAACCATGTCTCGGTGATTGCACAGATGTCAGTATCTTCCAAACTGAGGAGTGCTTCCAGGGAGTGCAGTTTCTTGTTTAGACTCCTAGCATTAAGCAGCAGCACATTGAGTTTATCTACGGAGAATTTTATGTTGGGAGGTTGGTTATTTTGACACTGCCTAAGAAGGCACAACAGGGGGTGGCTAATGCCTTTGCCAGCATCTGAAAGCCTAGAGGAAGCAGGTGCAGACTATCTCTGGCAAAGCAGCATGGCATGTCGACCATGTCTTCCCAGGCTGACAGATATTTGGATCCCCTTGGACTGACACCAGAAGCTAAGCCAGTTGTTAGTCATTTTTTGTTTGTATTGTGCCATCATTCTTGGAGACGGTAGTATGCTGCCTACGGCTAGGCTGGTACCTGCCTGTGATACGTAATGTGAGAGCTTAGTCATGTCTTTCTCTTCATATAGTCCAGTGAGATACATCTCAAGTCATTCACCCCCACATGGACTATGATGGAGTTATACCGGTACTTGTGGTCGAGTGACTTGAGTGCTTGAGTGACTTGACAGATTCTGGCACATGAGCAGTTAGTAACCCGCTCTTTATCCATCCTGGTGGAGGTAACATCTAAGTCTCACAAGAGTCATCTATGTCCAGTACATTGTTTTGTGTTATGCCTTATGGGCTTATTTATTGAGACACTGGTGTGTGTGTGTTTGTGTGTATGTTTTGTGACTGTTTTTTGCATTAAGTGTGCAAGTGGTTTCCTTTTGGGAGGCCTCTGATCTTTTGGTAAGTTACTGGTGAGAACCTCCACATATGTGGGTTGTTTATGCGTCATGTCCTTGTTTAGTGTGGGAAGTGTGTGTGTGCTAACAAACCCATTTGGCATTCAATTTGTCCTTATGTGAGAGTCTTGCCTCCATTTTCATAGTGTTTGTTTCAGGGTGTAAGTGGTTGTATACATGAGACAATTGCTACATTGCCTCAGGATGACCATGTCTATCAGGCTGGCCAGAGAGATGATGGGGTACTGCTTGCCTATGATATCAGGCTCTTACTGTATGTTTTATTAGGGAAGGGAATATGTTAATTTGACTGGACTGTGCTGGTAGCACTTAGACTACAAGAGGGGCCTATACTTTGTCTAGGCTAAGGTTGTCAATAAGGCAACATTTCTCATTTGCACAATTGAGTTGCTCCTCGAGCGTTAGAAAAGCTTGGAAGGTTTCACTGTAGCTGTTTAAGGAAAAACTGAGTTTCTTGGCATTTGTCTATACATGGTACTGCTGACTGCCGCTGTTAGAAGAGCAACACTACACAAAGGTGAGGCTTAAATATGAGCAAGGAGGAAACAACTTTTAAGCTAACTACCAATCAGGAAAGCACACAATAAGCCTTCCACCAGCAATCCCCAAGTAAGACAGGTTAGATCAGCACGCTTCTGTTACACGGGTGCAGAAAACTTGTTAATTTAGAGTAGCTGGTTTGGAGCAAAGTGTGACAAGACCACACAAACTGCCTACACCAGTCCTGCAACTAACAGGTACAATGTAATACAGTGCAATTAACTACTTAAAGCAGCAGCAGCAGACAATACAGTTTTTTTTAAAACTGCTCAGGTACAACCACAGGATAGAAGATAAATGCAAAAAGATACTTATTTCCCTTTTGTGTGCTTCCCAGCTCAGATAGACCAGGTAAACACCTTTTGCCACTAGATGAATAATCCCAGTCCTCCTAATGTTAAATCACAGTAAGGGAGTGTCCAGAGTAAAATGCTTCCACAAGCAAACTTAAAAGATATAAAATGGTACCACAAACAAGCTTAAAGATAGAGATACAGCTGTGTACTTTAAACGGCTTATAAAAGTGTGATTATTTAATAAAAGTACTTCAGTTTGTATAAATGAGCCAAGAGAGAGACAGCTGTACATAATTTATAGCCAAGATAAGCTGATTAATAAGTCCTCCAGCCAATAAAACTACATGCAGAAATCTGTAGTGTTTTTCCAACCTAAACAGACCAGGAAACTTATTGCACTAGATGGAAAATCCTCTTGACTTCTTGATGTAAAAACAAGTGTTTGCTAGAGTGTAAAAATACACTACTTTATATAGCAACTAGCTAAATAATGAATTCAGAGCAAGTAAATCAGTAGAACAGACAATGAGAGGCAAAATGCACTTTTTCAGTATAAGCACAAGGAAAGGCAAATAATTCAGGTTATCAACAGCAGTGTAGAAAGGGAGGAGCTCATTAAGCCCAATTGGCAGTGGGGTGGGCAGCTTAAAATTGCCAGGTTTAAAATGCAGATCAATGAAGGGGTGGGAGGGAAAAACTAGCAGGAAATCGCCAGCAGTGCTTTAATTTATGTAAACTTAAAATCTTTTTGGAAAAAGACAAAGGCACAACAATTCACTGTGTATTTAAGTATCACTCAAAAAAAATTTAACCAATGGGGGGAAAAAACCCCACGTGAAATGCGCAACCTACCCAGTTTGTTGCCATCTCCCACATACAACAAAAACACCAGGCCAAGCAAAACAGAAAACAAAATGGAGCAGGTAAAACAGAAAAGCAGCTTTATCACGCAGACAAAAAATATAGCTTTACTTTCCTCAACCAGCAGGGAGTCGCCTGCAGTGCTTTAGTTTGCACAGGCTTGAAATCGTTTCAGAAAAGCCAAGGTAGCAGCACAGAAAAAAAGGACGGGTGTGGGAACTGAGGCCACAAACACAAAACAAAATAGGATTTGTAGTTACTGACAGCAGTAATCCTACAGTTGTGCCACAGTCTTGG
The DNA here is from genome assembly GCF_019279795.1 of Protopterus annectens. Taxonomy (NCBI): domain Eukaryota; kingdom Metazoa; phylum Chordata; order Ceratodontiformes; family Protopteridae; genus Protopterus; species Protopterus annectens. The sequence goes on from NC_056746.1 coordinate 902,567,296, forward strand.
GATTGCATGTGCACATTTGCTGCAAAATAAGTATAATTCTTTAACTCTGTCAAATGTAATACATGTGTATTTGCAATGCTAACTTATTTCTAATTCATCCAGAAGGTAATGCATATGAATATTTATTACTGGGCATTTAATACTGAGCTTAAATATTTTGTTTTTCCATAACTATTGCAAGAGAATTACAACACACTCTTTGCTAATAGACTGTTCTTTGGATCCCTTTTGAAATATTGTGGATACAAAGAAGTATGTAGTTATCTGCAACCTGTGCACTATAGAAGTTAATGCACTCTGACAGTGAAACAAATGTACACTTTTCCATACATCAGCACACAACCATGCAACATAGTCACATTGTCAGTTTAATAAAACTAGATTAGTGCATAACTAATCTGATTTAAAAATAGCTTTGTGGTTTTGAACCCAAAGGCAATCGACTTGAATTTACACTGCTACATTGCGTAACCAGTTGAGGTAATGGTCAATGCAATTTGTTTATCGGCATATTAGGTTCTGTTAATAAATGCTACTGTTAATTAGATTTCTGAAACATATACAGTCATGAATGAGAAGTGATGTTAGCATAAATTCCTGCACAAATACATCTCTGGCCCAATTTATTTGTGGTTAACTTTGGGATGCTCAGTCGGACAACCATTAGTGGTTTACTATTCCATCATATTTTTCATTACAAGAATAGCTTACTGATAGTAACATATGTCTGTGTTGAGTACAGTACTTAAGAATAAAAAAAAAATGGAGCACAATATCTGTTCAGTGAATGATAATGGTATGTGATAGGTGATAGGGCATGGATTATGGCATTTGCTATAGGCAAATCTGGGGCTGTCATTGAGCTTCGGTGATCCTCTGAAGTTTCTCAGGTTCTTGTTATGAATGTCATCATTTTCGTGGTGTGATCTTTCCAAGGCTGACGATACTATGGAAAAGGTTAGCAACAACTGCGCCTGTATTGATAGATCCCACTGAAACGGTTCTACCTTCTGCCTGCAAAAGGACCATCGTATTAGATGCAAGGGGTGTTATTACTTAAAAGAAAATGCTCAGAAGTAAAGGTAGAAATTTTAAGGCATTATTACCAAGTTAGAAGTTATTTTCCCTAGGCCCTGTGACACACCTCTCCCCTCAATGCCATCTGATTGGCTAAGAAAGTTGAAAGGCTTACCAGAAAAAAAATGGAAAATCCCATGTAAACCATAACCAGGGAAGTTGGATGGGTATGTGAATATCTTGCCAGTCCAGCATAAGCCTGGAGATTGAAGTTACACAGATGTGCCATTTGGTAAGTCCACTGACTTGGTATCTGTCACACAGCATTTGTCAAAGCCTTGTTGGAGGGTGACACTAAGGTAGTGGCTTGTATTGACCTTGCCTCTTTAGCTACTATTGCTGAATGACATCTAGATACCATTCACTAAGGATCTACAGTAGCGGAGTATGTTACACAGATCCATAGGTAAGGAATTTTAAAGATATTTTTACAATATTTTTGAAAAGTCTTTTGTCCTGCTGCCATATTTTTCAGATTTTAATTGTCTTTACAGACCCTGAGGCCCTGCCACCTTTGGATCAGGTGTTGAACCCTGGAGTGTTCAGTTTAACATCTGCCCCAGTCTGTTTCAGCTATGAAAAAAAAAAAACCAAAAAGTGTGTCTGTGTGGCAAAGGAATAATGCGCTGCTTCACTTGACAGCTGTGAACCCAGCATCTCTCATACCTTGACCCCGTCAAAGAGGAATAAAATGCTCTTGCTTAAACAATCTTCCATTTCAGACTTGTACAGCAAAAAGGACGGTATATTTTTGCTTCTAAATATTTTGGTACAAGATTTAATTAACCTGAAATGTGGTCGGTTAGCAATCCGACTACTGGAGTTCACGAAGAACGCAAAGAAAGAGACCGTTGAGGTCCAAAACCGACGACAAAGCTTCTCCTAAGCCAGTCGCCGGTATTCAGTGAGGCGCTTTCACATGCCCCTGATACCTTCTACTTTTGAGTCGCAGGCCTCTACCGAGACCAATTCGGAGTCTGGTATGCCGCGAGATTCTCAGAGTATTGAACCCACGGATGTCTCTCCCTTGGATGGGTCCAGAGCCACTGAGCAGGCACCGGCTTCTGAGGGTGTTTTCAGGCCTCAACATTTTTATATTAAACCGACGCCAGCCTCAAAAATAAGGTCAAAAACATCTTCTATGTCTAAAAATCCCGACGCATGAGACTATATATATTATACACACACACATATATTCTACACACACACACACACACACATATATATATATATATATATATATATATGTATATATATTATACACACACACACACATATATATATATATATATATATATATATATATATATATATATTGTCCGGTTCGATTCTCAGCTAGAGCATCTTCTGCATGGACACATGCGTGAACGGGCGTACCTTCGTTGAAAGTTGTGCGTCAGGCCTGGCAAGCAGGTAAGTAAAAAATCAACTGCCAATCATTAGTGGACCGGAGTTCAGCTGTGGCGACCCCTAACCGGGAAAAGCCGAAAGACACAAACATATATATTATACACACACATGTATGTATGCATGTGTATATATATGTATATATGTATATACATATATATGTATGTATATATGTATATATATATATGTATGTATATATATATATATATATATATATATATGTGTGTGTGTGTGTATGTATATATATATATATGTATGTATATGTATATATACACACACATGCACACGCATATACACACACACACACACATACATATATATATATATATATATATATATATATATATATATATGAACACACACACACACACCTATATATGTGTATATATATATATATATATATATATATATATATATATATATATATATATATATATATATACACACACACACATATCTATATTTCTATATATATTTATATATATATATATATATATATATATATATATATATATATATATATATATATATATATATATATATATATATATATATATATACACATATGCATGCATGCTCAGGCCCCTATGCCTAAAAACAGATTATCAAAATGGCTGAGGATTTAATTACCTTGATCAGGGGTCCCCCCCCGCTAAGAAGCCTAGGCAAGGCACTAATTATGAATCTTCAGATCAGGTTTCTTTTTCTTCTGATCAGGAATTTTCTGTTCCACCCTGTCACCCTGTGAGGGTTCTGATGCAGAGGAATCCATCCGATCTGCAGCTCCTCCTGAGGATTACTTTTTTGGAGAGACTTTGCATACTTTAAGGGAACATTTTCACTGGGAGAGTCAGGACTTCTCTGAATCAAAAAAGAGGCTTAGGGATTTCCTTCTTCCTCAGCATAGGCCTTTGGCAATACCTCCTGTATTAGACATTGTCGATGATGTGTTTTCGGAATCAAGCATGGCTCCTGATTCCCTGCCTTCAGCTCCTCGTAAGCCAGACAGACATTACAGGGTTCCTGACTCCCACAAATTTCTATTCAAAAATCTTGCTGCTGATCCGAAGACTATTTCTCAGGGTCCTAAGAGTGTAAAAGCCTCTACAGTCAAAAATCCTACCCCTTCTGACAGAGATTCCAGGGCGCTGGACAGATGGGGAAAGGAGGTTTATACGTCTGCAACCTTGGCATTCAGGGCCTTAAACTGCCAGTTTCATATGCTTAAATATCAACAGCATGTTATGGGCTTACTGAAACAGAAAATGATATTGATTTCTGATTGTGTGGAAAATAGTTACAGGAATAATTGCATTCAGCAGAACAGGTTGGAAAGCATACTTAGCAATGTGGTCTTGATTCCTTGGAGGCCTCTTGTAGGGCCGCCGTTACTGGTCCTGTGATTAGAAGGCATGCCTGGCTCAAGGAGCAAAATCTACCTGATCATGTTAAAGCTAAATTGTTGGATGCCCCTTTGCAGCATGGTACTCTGGTAGTAAGGCAGAAGAGGTTTTAAAGAAAATGGAAAACAAAGCTAAATCTATGCAAACTGTAAAAAGATTTCTTGTAAGTGCAGCCACCCAGGTTCAATAGACACTGGCCTACTAAAAATTGGTCCTTTCCTGTATCCAACAGAGCCACTCAAGGCAAATCCAGGTGCTCAAAAGGCTCCAGATACCATTCACAGGGTTCTTACAGGTCAAAACAATGGGGTGCCTCCACCTCCAAATCTGGAGGAAACAAAGCACAACCCTACAGTAAGCAGTCTCAATGACTTTCCTCTACCATCACCAAGCACTTATCTTTTGGCAGCCCCCTTGGGGGGGAAACTAGCACTTCATGCTTAAAATTGGCAGTTAATTACCCCGGACAACTGGGTATTAAACATAGTATCCCAGGTGTACAGAGTTCATTTCCATACTTTGCCAATTCCAAACAGATAGCCAGATCTGCCACAAAACCAGTGGGCAGAGGCTCAGAAACAAGTCATGTTCCTCATGGATATGGGGGCTATTCAACAGGTACCAGAAAAGGAAAAAGGACAAGGTTTTTATTCAAGACTTTTTCTGGTACCCAGAAAAGACAGTTTATGGTGTCCAATACTGGACTTAACGATTTTGAACACGTTCCTGGACATTTCAAAATTGAAAATGCTGACTTTACAACAAATGCTAGGCAAGAATGCTTGGTTAGTAACTCTAGACTTAGAGGCATACCTGCATATCCCAATAAGGGAATCGTGCAGAAGATACTTCCGCTTCAAAGCGGGTTTTTTGCATTACCAATTCTCTGCACTGCCCTTTGGCTTATCTACTGTGCCCATGGTGCAAACAAAGAAGCATTCAAATTTATCCTTATCTGGAAGACTGTCTAATTCAAGCAGAGGACAAGGACACTTCAACATCTGGCGTTTGTAAAAAGGCTTCTAGCATGCCTAGGGTACACCATAAATGAAAAGAAATCACAACTGGAACCCTCTCAAATAATTACATTCCTGGGTGCAAGCTTGAATACAACTGCCCAGATGGCCTACCTCATGCCAGACAAAGGCAACTGACAACATGCTTCAAACAAATGGCAACAAAAACCCAGTTATCTGCAAGACAAATTCTGCAGGCTTTGGGGTTCATGGCATCCTGCATTCAACTAATTCCAGATGAGACTGCATATGAGGAAACTTCAATGGTACTTAAAACGTTTATGGAGTCAACGTTCTCAGTCTGGAAACATTGATTCCTCTCATTCCCTGCCTACAACAGGAGTTTCTTTGGTGGGCAGAGACATGTCACCAAAACAAGGGACTGTCATTCACTCTACCCCCTGCCACCCAAACCCTAACTACAGACGCATCAGACTATGCTTGGGGGGCCCACCTGGCAGGGAGATGCATTCAGGGCAAATGGAGCCCGAATCAAATGCATCTGCATATCAACCAGAAAGAGATGCTAATGCTCTGACAGCCTTCAAGGATTTCCTTCATCCAGGACAACTACTGTTAAAAATGGACAACACCACAGTCATGTTTTACATAAACAAGCAGGGGGGTACACATTCCTACCCCCTTTGCAGACTAGCCATGGCCTTGTGGAACACAACCTTGACTTACCAAATACATCATCAAGCTCTATTCCTGCCAGGAAAACAAAATACTCTGGCAGACGACCTAAGCAGAAATCTTATGGACCCGCATGAATGGAAACTGGATCCACAAATCCTCAGCATGTTAACACAGAAATGAGGGAGCCCAGACACAGATTTATTTGCCTCTCCCCAAAATTATCAGTTGGTCAAATTCTGCACAAGAACTCATCACAAAAAAGCATGGAAAGTGGATGCCCTATCCTTCAGCTGGAAAAACCTATCAGTCTATGCCTTTCCCCCTCTGCCTCTACTCGCCAAGGTCTTATTAAAAGTCAGACAGGAAAAAACAAAAATGATCTTAGTTGCTCCAGACTGGCCTTGCCAGCACTGGTACCCACTTCTAAGGAATATGTCTCAACTTCCTCCATGGTACTTGCCTCAAATACCTCATCTTCTGTCTCAGCAGAACAATCAAATTCTGCACACACAGTGCCAGACTCTGAATCTTGCAGGATGGTTGATCAATTATTCAAACACCACCTCTCAGTAAATCGGTGGTGGATGTCATTTTGGAAGCCAGAAGGCCTAGTACTAGAAAATCTTATGCTGATAAATGGAAGAGATTCTGTGCTTGGAACCAAGCGCAAGGAACAGACACAACCAAGCCGAATATTACTCAGATTTTACTATATTTGACTGAGATGCTTGACAAGGGCCTATACTTTTCTTCAATAAAAATTCATGCTTCTGCCATCTCGGCTCATTACAACACAGAGCCTCCCCTCTTTTCTCATCCTCTGATAACAGTTTCTTAGTGGGGCCAGAAATTTAAGGTCTCCCAGAAGATCACCAACTCCTGCATGGGACCTCAATTTTGTACTGGAAAAACTCACCCTGCCTCCTTTTGAACCCAGCAGCTACTGCGGATATAAAATTTCTATCTTGGAAAACAGTTTTTCTCTTGGCAGTCCCTTCAGCAAGAAGGGTTTCAGAACTACAGGCTCTCATGGCAGTGGAACCTTTTATTATATTCTACCCGGATAGGGTGTCCCTCAGGACCAATCCTTCTTTTATGCCTAAGGTGGTATCCAGTGCGGCTCTTAACCAGACCATTCAACTGCCAACATTTTACCCAAATCCATAGAACAAGGGGGAGCGGATTCTGCATTCAAAATCCATAGAACAAGGGGGAGCGGATTCTGCATTCATTGGACATAACACAGGCAACTAAGATTCTACTTAAACCGGACCAAATCTCTAAGAAAGTCTGAGCAACTACTGGTAGCATTTGCTGCAGGGTCAGAGGTGAGGGCTATATCAAAGCAGTCCATTTCTAAGTGGATAAGCCACTGCATTCATTTCTGCTACTTGCACCATGGTAAACCTGTGCCCAAGGGGATCAGATCACATTCCACCAGGGCTATCTCTACTTCAGCAGCTTTTCTCAGAGGGGTTCCAAACAAAGACATTCTAGAAGCTGCTACTTGGAGCTCTGTCACATACCTTCACAAAGCATGATCATTTCCCTCTCTTCTCCAAATCCAGGGCAGGCTTTGTCACTGCAGTTTTGCAGGGCCTTATAGCCGCTCCTAATGTTTAGTTCCATCCTCCCATCCATAGCTTTGGGATTCTACCAAAATGTAATGACTGCAACAGTGAAACACAAAGAACATAGTACAGTTGTGTACACTTACCATAAATGTAGATGTTAGAGTGCATTCACTGTTGCAGTCCTGGTTGCCCACCCGCCATCCCCCTTTCTATACCTTTTCTTTCCTTCACTATACTCAAAAGTCTTTGTGGTGTATTTGCTTTTAGTTGAAGGTAAAGTTTGTTTCTAAAAGTGCATTTATATATTTACTGTTTTTATATATATGTGTATATATATATATATATATATATATATATATATATATATACATATACACACACACACACACATATATATATATATATATATATATATATATATATATATATATATATATATATATATATATTTTGCTTCCCATTTGGGGGGCACCTGACATCTGGGGCAAGAAACTGAATAAAATCCGTCGACTGAGTGTTTTATACCCCTGACGACCTGACGTCATGGAAGAGGAGATGGCAACTGACGCAGGACCCAAGACTTTGTTATTCAGGCTGACTGAGGGCAACCTGCCAGCAGATTACCCAAATGTAATGACTGCAACAGTGAATACACTCGAACATCTACATTTATGTTAAGTGTACATAAACATACTCACAAGCGAGGAGAGTGTGTTGAGGAGTTGGAAAGAGTACTTTGAGGGGTTGATGAATGAAGAGAATGAGAGGGAGAGAAGGTTGGATGATGTAGGGATAGTAAATCATGAAGTACAATGGATTAGCAAGGAGGAAGTAAGGATAGCTATGAAGTGAATGAAGAATGGAAAGTCTGTTGGCCCAGATGACATACCTGTGGAAGCATGGAGGTGTTTAGGTGAAATGGCAGTGGAGTTTTTAACCATATTGTTTAATGAAATCTTGGAAACTGAGAGGATGCCTGAGGAATGGATAAAGTGTTTTGGTACCGATTTTTAAGAATAAGGGTGATGTGCAGAGTTGTAGTAACTACAGAGGGATAAAATTGATCAGTCACAGCATGAAGTTATGGGAAAGAGTAGTGGAAGCAAGGTTAAGAAGGGACGTGATGATTAGTGATCAGTGTGGTTTCATGCCAGGGAAGAGCACTACAGATGTGATCTTTGCTCTGAGAGTGTTGATGGAGAAGTACAGAGAATGTCGGAAAGAGTTGCATTGTGTTTTTGTAGACTTAGAGAAAGCATATGACAGGGTGCCTAGAGAGGAGTTGTGGTATTGTATGAGGAAGTCAGGAGTGTCAGAAAAGTATGTAAGAGTGGTACAGGATATGTACGAGGGTAGTGTGACAGCGGTGAGGTCTGCGGTGGGAGTGACAGATGCGTTTAAGGTGGAGTGGGGTTACATCAAGGATCAGCTCAGAGCCCTTTCTTATTTGCAATGGTGATGAACAGGTTGACAGACGAGATCAGACAGGAGTCCCCGTGGACTATGATGTTTGCAGATGACATTGTGATCTGTAGTGAGAGTAGGGAACAGGTGGAGGAGACCCTGGAGAGATGGAGATATGCTCTAGAGAGAAGAGGAATGAAGGTCAGCAGGACTAAGACAGAATATATGTGTGTGAATGAGAGGGAGGATAGAGGAATGGTGAGGATGCAAGGAGTAGAGGTGGCGAAGGTGGATGAGTTTAAATACTTGGGGTCAATAGTTCAGAGTAATGGTGAGTGTGGAAGAGAGGTGAAGAAGAGAGTACAGGCAGGATGGAGTGGGTGGAGAAGAGTGTCAGGAGTGATTTGTGACAGACGAGTACCTGTAAGAGTGAAAGGAAAGGTCTACAAGAGGTTAGTGAGACCAGCTATGTTATATAGGTTGGAGACAGTGGCACTGACAAAAAGGCAGGAGTTTGAGCTGGATGTGGCAGAATTAAAGATGTTAAGATTTGCACTGGGTGTGACGAGGGTGGACAGGATTAGGAATAAGTATATTAGAGGGTTCAACCCAGGTTGGAAGGTTTGGAGATAAAGCCAGAGGGGCACAATTATGTTGGTTTGGACATGTGCTGAGGAGGGATGCTGAGTATATTGGGAAAAAGATGCTAAGGATGAAGCTACCAGGTAACAGGAAAAGAGGAAGGCCTAAGATAAGGTTTATGGATGTGGTGAGAGAGGACATGCAGGTGGTTGGTGTGACAGAGCAAGATGCAGAGGACAGGAAGAAATGGAAACAGGTGATCTGCTGTGGCGACCCCTAACGGGAACAGCCAAAAGAAGATGATGTACACAACTGTACTTTCTCCACTGAGCCATGTCTTCTTTGCAGAGATTTTAACCTAATGGAACATTTCAGCTGGGATTTCGAAGAAATGTTGGGCTCCAGCAGAGGACGTACCTTCATATTTTACAAGTATAATAGCCCATGCTGTCATTCTTGTTGTTGTCCAAGTGTTTAAGTACACTTTTGGTAATGCATCCTTGGTGCCAAAGTCTCAGCTTCCTTAGACGTGAAGCCTGACCACTTATTTTGAGTGTAGGAATGGGCCAAGTATCTCTTTAAAGATTCGTATAGCCGTCTGCTCTTTGGTGTAGTGGGATGGAGCCTAACTTTGACGCAGGTGGTCTGAGTTTATTTATTGGCTCCAGTGCTAGAGGAGCCTGGTAGGGTGGAAAGAAGTAAAAGTTGCTGATCCACCCATCCTAGAAAGGAAGGGTAGTGTTTCAACATTTGGGGATAGTGCTATAATTGCATGTTATAGATCAGTGGAATTTGGCATACCTGGGGGACTGGAGCTAAGCTATGGATGGGAGGGTGGAACTAAACAAATTTAGGAGTGGCTATAAGGCCCTGCATGCAGTGATGTGTGTGATGTCAAGCTACGCTGACCACAAAGTCGTCGGCATTCAGAGGAGAGTTATATATGCTGTCATATATCTTTACTCCTTGTTTCCACTTACCATTCACAACCAGCAGCTAATGGCTGCAACTCTCCAAACCTCACAGGGATGTTATAGCATGGATGCTGAAATTAGGAGCACCTGAAGCACATCCGAGCAGTAGATGGTGGGCTGAAATGGCTACAGAAGGGAGGGGGCTAGGGGCCTGATCCAGCAGTCCTCTTGCTTGATTTGATGGATTTCAGGCTAGTGTACAAGGGGAGCAGACCTTTAGCTTGTTTTGGGAAGAAGGTGTATATATTGTTGATATTCAGTATGCCAACCATCATTAAAGGCCCTTGTGAATCAGTGTTCATCATAAACAGCCCCTTATTTTTCCATTTTCTACATGAAGTCATGGTATCCTGTCACCTGTTGCCAGCTCACTTGATTTAGTGCTACTCACACAATTCATTCTTCTCTTTGCTGGATTTCCTCTTTCTTCTTGACTTCTTTCCCTCTCTTGCAAATCATCTTCACCATATCATCTTTTCTTGCGAAGTGCCCCAGTCCATCATAATATGTTGTCTTTGACCTTCTGTACAGTTGGAGCTACATTGGCTTCTGCTCGGTCATCATTCCTCCATCTGCTTCACAGTGTACATTCTGCCACCCATCTGACACTTTATCTCCACCACCTTTAGCTTCCTTAATTGCTCTGCCTTAACTTTCCTGTTTTTTGTACCATACAGATGTAATGGTCACACAGCATAGTTTTGTATAGCTTAGATTTTTGAGCTTCTTTGTCTTCTTTCACACACTACCCTTGATAATGTGTCATTTGACTGCAACCTCTCTGATGCTAGTTCTGACTTTCTCTTTCAGACTTTCCTTCTCCTTAAGCATGCCTCCCTGGTACTTGAATCTGTTAACCTGTTTCACTATTTCTCTTCTATCTTTCTTTTCTGCCTCTGATTTTCCCTGATTGTTGGCATGATGACGATCTTGTCTGTATTCAGTTTCATCCCATATGCCTTTAGATGTTCTTCGTGTTTCACTGTTGCAGTCATCACATTTGGGTTATCTGCTTGCAGTAGCCCTCAGTCAGCCTGATTATCAAATTCTTGGGTCTTGCATCGGTTGCTGTCTCATCTTCCATGACATTCAGGTAGTCAGGGGTATAAAGCATGCAGCCGACACCATTACATCAGTCTTTCTTGCCGTGCGGTGCCCGAAACAGAAGCAGTTCGCAAGTGCCGGTCAGTAAACTCCTGAAATTTTCGTTTTTGAGTTTCAGAATCGAAGTCTTCAACTAAAGCCAAGTACCCCGTTGAGGAAACTTTTTCTTGCTCTAAACCGATGTCAGTAAAAGTCAAAATAATTGTATTTCTTGTAGAAAGCAAATACTTCATAAAGATTTTCATTCGTACAGTATTCCTTGCCTAGGCCCTGACCACAACGTACCTCGCTGTCGGTTTTGTGCCTTATTTAAACAATGAACTATTTCTCGTCTGTATATTTACGCTTCTAAATATTTTGGTACTCTGTTCAATTATCCAGATAGGTCTTCGTTAAGCCATCCGACTACCGACTTTCTGAAAAAACACAAAAGACAGGTCGCCTAGATCCAAAGCTGCCGACGATGCTTCTCCTAAGCTAGTCGCCAGTAAGCTGGTACTCAGTGAGGCGCTTTCTCAGCCCCTGGTACTCGCTACTTCAGATTCACAGTCCTCTACCAAGATCCATTTGGAGTCCAGTATGCCACGAGATACTTCAGCTGTGGAACCTGTGGATGTCTCTACCTTGGATGGGTCCAGAGCCGCTGTGCAGGCACCGGCTTCTGAGGGTGTATTCAGGCCTACTGACTTGCTTATCAAACTGACACTATCTTCTTCTTCAAGGCCTAAAACTCGAACCATGCCTAGAAAACCAATGCCCAGACCGCATGGTCAGGCCTCTATGCCTAAAACACAAATAAGAATGGCTGAAGACCTTATTACTTTAATCAGGGGAAGCCAACCTCCCCCTCTGAGACCTAGGACTGAATTTGCTTATACTGCTGATCAGGATTCTGAACATTGCTTCCTCTGAGGACCAGGATTTACCCTTATCTACCTATGAGGATTCTGATGCAGAGGACTCTATTCCCTCTGCTTTCCCTCCAGAGGATTTCTCTTTTGATGAAACCTTGCATACTCTTAGGGAGCATTTTCGCTGGGAAAGCCAGGCTTACTTGGACTCCAGAAAGAGGCTTAGGGATTTCTTACTCCTGCCCCAACACAGGCTTTTAGCTATTCCCTTGTACTGGACATTGTTGTTGATGCCTTTTTGGAATCTAGCTTGGCCCCTGACTTTACCTTCCTGCTCTTGGAAAACCTGATAAATTTTACAGGGGTCCTGACTCTCACAAGTTCCTCTTTAAAAATTGTACTGCGGATCTTGAGGCCATTTCACATGAACCCAAGGGCATTAAGGCTACTACTGCCAAAAATCCTACCCCCTCTGATAGAGATTCCAGGGCGCTGGATAGATGGGGTAAGAAGATATACACTTCTGCAACCTTGGCCATTAGGGTCTTAAACTGCCATTTTCATATGTTAAAGTATCAGCAGCATATTACTGGATTGCTTAAACAGAAAATTATGTTGATTCCTGACTGTGCTAAAAAAAAGATTTACAGGATTTAATGCATTTTGCTGAACAAGTAGGAAAACATACTTTGCAATGTGGTTTTGATTCCCTATAGAGGCATCTTGCAGGGCTGCTGTCACTGGGTCTGTACTTAATAGGCATGCTTGGCTTACGGAGCACTCTTTGCCAGATCATGTTAAAGCTAAATTGCAGTATGCTCCCTTAAACCAAGACCGCCTGTTTGGCAACAAAGCAGAAACAGTACTTAAAAAGATGGAGGAAAAAGCTAAATCTGTGCAAACTGTAAGATTTCCTGCAAGTACAGTACAGCCTCCCAGATTTAGTAGGCATTGGCCCTCTAAAAATTGGTCCTTTCTTGCCTCTTCCCAGGCCTTCAGTCCAAACCCAGAACCAGCAGAACTCCCAGGCTTCAGTCCCAAGGTACTCACAGGACTAAGCAGTGGGGGGCTTCCACTTCCAAAGCAGGGAGTGGTAAAGACTCCCTCCTATGGTACTGTCTCAATGACTTAACATTAAATCTTCCAAGTCCTGCACAACTGACTGCTCCTTTAGGGGGAAAGATTGCCCGGCAGGCATAACACTGGGAACTCATTACCCCAGGACAAATGGGTTTTAAATATAGTTTCCCAAGGATACAGATTCCACTTTCAGTCCTTACCAACCCCAAACGGTTGGCCAGATCTTCCCCCAAATCAGTGGGCAGAGGCTCAAAACCAAATTCTCCATTAAGCATCAGGGCTATTCAACCTGTTCCAGAAGAGGAAAAGGGGACAAGGTTTCTACTCAAGACTTTTCCTGGTGCCCAGAAAAGACAACTCCTGTGTCCTATCTTGGACCTCTCTATCCTAAACACATTTTTTGGTGATCCCAAAATTCAAGATGCTAACTCTTCACCAGCTGCTTCCTATGCTAGGCAAGGATGGCTGGTTGGCAACAGTGGATTTAAAGGAAGTCTACCTGCACATCCCAGTAAGGGAATCTTGCAGAAGATACCTACACTTCAAAGCAGGCTACATGCACGATCAGTTCTCTGCACTGCCCTTTGGCTTATCTACTGCACCCTGGGTATTCACAAAGTGCCTAGCCCCAGTCATTGCATTTTGCAGGCAAAGAAATATAGAAATATATCCATGCCTGGACGATTGTTTAATTCAGACAGAAAGCCAGGACGTACTATTGAATTATCTGGCGTTTGTACAGAAATTGCTAACTTCTCTGGGGTACACCATATACAAAAAGAAAACCCATCGTGTACCCTGCCAACAAATTGTATTCTTGGGAGCAAGCTTGAACACAACTTCCCAGATGGCCTTTCTCACACCAGAAAAGCAAGTTAATTTGACAGCCTACTTCCAACTACTGTCCACAAAGACCCAGCTATCTGCAAGGAAAATACTGCAAGCCCTGGGGTTCATGGCCTCCTGCATTCTCCTAATTCCATATACAAGACTGCATATGAAGAAACTACAGTGGTATCTAAAAAGCCTATGGTGTCAACATTCTCAGGATCTAGAAGCAATTATTCCTATCCTACCTTGTCAACAGGTAGTTCCTTTGGTGGGTGGAGGCCTATCACCAAAACAAGGGACTGCCATTCACTCTACACCCTGCCACCCAAACCCTAACAACAGACACATCAGACTATGCTTGGGGGGCTCACTTGGCAGAGAAGTGCATTCAGGGCAAATGGAACCAAAGTCAAATGCACCTGCATATCAATCAAAAAGAAATGTTAGCTGTACAGAATGCTCTGACAGCCTTCAAGGACCAGATTCTTCCAGGGCAATTAAAGATAGACTGAAAACACCACTGTTGTGTGGTACATAAAAAAGTAGGGGGAAACCCACTCATACCCTCTCTGCAGACTAGCCTTGGCTCTGTGGTACACATCCTTGGGCTACCAGGTGCACCTACAGGCTCAATTCCTGCCAGGAAAGTTAAATACACTGGCAGATGAACTAAACAGAAATCTCATGGACCCACATGAGTGGAAACTGGAACCAAAGATATTCAACAGGTTGAGAAACAAATGGGGAAGCCCAGATATAGACCTGTTTGCCTCCCTCCATAACTACCAATTGGAAATATTCTACACAAGGACTCCCCTCAAACAAGCTTGGAAAGTGGATGCCCTGTCCTTTACCTGGAAAAACTATCCGCTTATGCCTTTCTCCCTCTGCCTCTCCTCTCCAAGGTACTACTAAAGATCAAACAGGACAAACCAAGGATGATGCTGATTGCACCAGACTGGCCACGCCAACACTGGTACCCCGTTTTTAGCAGTGTGTCACTGCTGGCACCATGGCACCTGCCTCAGACCCCTGCCCAGCTGTCCCAGCAGGAGGGCCAGATTCTGCTTCCACAGCTTCAAACCCTGAACCTGGCAGCCTGGCTAATTACCTGATCTCTCTTACCATCCCTAAGTAAGCAAGTGTTGGATGTTGGAGGCAAGGAGGCCTAGTACTAGAAAATCCTATGCTGAAAAATGGAAAAGATTCTGTTCCTGGAACCAAACTCAGGGAATAGGCACAGCAGCACCCAATTTACCTCAGATTCTTCAATACTTAACTGAGTTGCTGCATAAGGGCCTTTCCTTTTCCTCCATCAAATTCATGCCTCAGCCATTTCAACTCCTTACAACACAGAACCCACCCCTCTTCTCTCATCCACTGCTAAAGCAGTTTCTCAGTGGGGCCAAAAACTTAAGACCACCCAGGAGAGCTACTCCAGCCTGGGACCTTAGCTTTGTATTGGAAAAAGTAATTCTACCTTCTTTTGAGCCAGCTGCAAATGCAAAGTTGAAATTCCTTTCTTGGAAAACAGCCTTCCTTTTAGCCATCACTTCAGCAAGAAGGGTGTCTGAATTACAGGCCCTCATGGCATTGCAGCCTTTCATCATTTTTCATGCGGATAGGGTGTCCCTCAGGACCAATCCCTTCTTCATGCCCAAGGTGTGGTATCCAATGTGGCCCTTACTCAGCCATTCATTTGCCAACCTTCTTTTCTAATCCACAGAACAAAGGGGAACGAATACTGCACTCCTTAGATGTGCACAGACAACTTTGGTTTTATTTGGACAGTACTAAACCTCTCAGGAAATCTGAATAACTGCTGGTTGCATTTGCTGCAGGGGCAGAGGGCAAGGCCATTTCAAAGCAAACCATTTCTGAATGGATAGGCCATTGCATTCATTTCTGCTGTAAGCACCATGGAAAACCTACCCCTCAGGGGATTAGACCACATTCAACCAGGGCTGCATCCACCTCTACAGCCTTTCTCAGAGGTGTCCCTACCAGGGACATCCTAGAAGCTGCTACCTGGAGTTCTGTACATAGCTTCACCAAGCATCACCATTTGCCATTTTTTTTCTAAATCCAGAGCTGGCTTTGCCACTGCAGTCTTACAGGGCCTTATAGCTGGTCCTAATGCTATCTAATTTCCTCCTCCCATCCTTAGCATTGGGAGTCTACCCAAATGTGATGACTGCAACAGTGAAACATGAAGAACATAGTACAGTTGTGTACACTTAACATAAATGTAGATGTTTGTGTGTATTCACTGGTGCAGTCCCAGTTACCCTCCCTCCTGCCCCCCTCACTTCTGTTGGCTATACCTCTATTCTTGCTTTCTATGCTTTAAGCTTTTTGGTGTATTTGCTTTTTTTTTTGGAGGTGTCACCTTGTATATATAATTGCTTCCCATTATGGGGGCACCTGACATCTGGGGCAAGAAAAACTGATGTAATGGCGTCGGCTGCATGCTTTATACCCCTGACTACCTGACGTCATGGAAGATGAGACAGTAATGGACGCAGGACCCAACACTTTGTTAATCAGGCCGAGTGAGGTTTACTGCAAGCAGATAACCCAAATATGATGACTGCAACAGTGAATACACTCTAACATTTACATTTATGTTAAGTGTACACAACTGTACATGTTAATCGTGTTTCACTGTTGCAGTCATTACACTTGGGTTATCCTGCTGGCAGGCTACCCGCAGTCAGCCTGAATTCCAAAGTCCTGGTCCGGCGTCTGTTACTGTCGCCTCTTCCCTGATGTCAGTGCGCCAGGGGTATAAAAAATGCAGCGGACTCCATTTTCTTCAGTCTTTCTTGCCGCGCGGTGCCCGAAGCAAAAGCAGTTCGCAAGTGCTGGTCGGCCGACTCCTGAAATTTTCGAAATCGAATTTCAGATCCGAAGTCTTCAGTAAAGCTAAGTACCCCGTTGGGGAAACTTTTCTTGCTTCAGACCGATGTCAGAAAAAGTTAACAGTTTTATTTCTTGTCGGAAGCAAATACCTCAAGGGTTTCCATTCTTACTGTATTCCTTGCCTAGGCCCTGACCACGACGTTGCTAGTTGTCGGTTTTGTGCTAGATTTAACCAACAAACTATTAAGCGTCGGTACGATTTTGCTTTTCATTATTTTCTAAATAAATGGCAACAAAAAAAATATTAATGAGGCACCACGACAAGTACACCTATAAGTGCTCTCATGCCAAAAAATTCAAAACCTCAAATTTAAAGTGATAGTTGCTACTAAACAAAATAATCTGTTGCTGGTACGAATGAATGTAAACATAACATAACAAAGTCCCTACCAAATATTGTACTTAATTTGATATTATGTTAACAATTATAATTGTATAGTAAAACATCTCAAATCATATAATATATGACATAAAATAGTATTGTTGTTAAATATGATTTTAAAACCATCTATATTATATAATATACAGTGTTTCCTAAATATAAGGTATTGCTAATAACATTTTTTACTTAAGTACAATAAAATTTTTTATACATCTAAATGATGAACTGATCTATACTACATGAAATATTTCCATTCACAAATACATTTCTCAATCTTATGAGAATAATAATATATTGATTTAAAAGAACATTAACAAAGGTTTAACAGATATAAATTCATTTGAATTTTTTGGCGCCAGAAAAGGTTTAAAACACTTGGATTGAATTCTTTCTTTAGTTCTGAAGAAGCCCAGGGTTGCTGGGTGAAAGCGCTTAACTTTTTTGTTTTTCCTTGTCATGTAACATGCTGTTTTTAGCTGCTATTTAATAAATTGGGATTATAAATACACATCTCGCTGCCTCAAGTCTTACATATATTGTCGTTGTGTGAGAGCACTTATAGGTGTACTCGTCATGGTGCCTCATTAATATCTTTTCATTATTTTTGCAGAATGTTTAACTACATAATGCTTTCGGAACAACCAAAGACCGGAATTCATAAAAAAACGCAAGAATAAAGACAAAGACAAGCATCCGAGGTCCAAAACCAACGACGAAGCCTCTTCTAGGCCAGTCTCTGGTTCGCCAGTGCTCAGTGAGGTGCTTTCGCAGCCCCTGACTCCCGCTACCTGAGAGCCACAGGCCGCCTCCGACTCCCACGTGGAGACAGCTAGGCCTCTAGATACTCAAGGTATTGACCCTTCGGAAATTAATCCCTCAGATGGGTCTTGAGCTGCTGAGCAGGCATCGGCTTTTGAAGGTGTCTTCAGACCTACACAACTTTATATAAAGCCTGCTTCAGCAGTCTAAAACATTTTTAAAGACAAGGAAACCAGTACAGCATTCTCCAGGACAGACTTCTATGCCTAAGAAACAGATGCTCAAAATGGCCGAAGACCTAATTACTTTGATCAGGGGTTCCCATCCCCCTCCTGATAAGAGGCCTAGGCAAGACACTGAATGATTCCTCTGATCAGGTTTCCATTTCCTCTGATTCCTCTTCTGATCAGGGATATTCTGTTCCTCCCTATGAGGATTCTGATGCTGAGGATTCTATTCCTTCAGTTTCTCCTCCTGAGGACTATTCATTTGGGGAAACCCTGCATACCATGAGGGAGCATTACCATTGGGAGAGCCAGGATTATTCTGATTCTAAGAAAAGACTTAGAGACTTTCTTTTACTTCCTCAGCGCTGACCTCTTGCAATTCCCCCTGATGTTCATCGTGCATACAGCTGCAGTCGTAACAGATGGGTTCTCCTGCCGTCAGGCGGGTCCTCGGTCGGCCGAATTCCAAAGTCTAGGTCCGGCGTCGGTGGTTGTCTCTTTCTTTCCTGACATCAGTGCGACAGGGGTATGCAAGACACAGCCGACGCCATTTTCTCCAGTCTTTTTTGCCGTGCGGTGCCCGAAGCAGAAGCAGTTCGCAAGTGCCGGTCGGCCAGCTCCTGAAATTACGAAAATTTGGAAACCGAAGTCTTCTTTAAAGCTAAGTACCCCGTTGGGGAAACTTTTCTTGCTCAGACCGATGTCAGACAAAGTTAACAGTTGTATTTCTTGTGGGAAGCAAATACCGCATAAGGATTTCCATTCCCTCTGTATACCTTGTTTAGGCCCAGACCACGACGTCTTGGGCTGTCGCTTTTGTGCTACTTTCAATAAACGCACTATTAAGCATCGGGCGGAGTTCGCCCAGCACTTTTTTGGTAAAGCTTTTAATTATAAAATGTAGTCGGAGACTCCGACTACCGTTTTGTACAAAAAACGCAAGGACAAAGACCGACACGCGAGGTCCGCGGTATCCACTGACACCACGCCAAAACCGGCTACACGTGCTCCGGTTCCCAGCGAGGCGCCTAAGCAGCCCCTGACTACCGACTACACTTCTCTGGCGGTGTCTTCTGTAACCGAGACCGCTGGTCCCTCGGCCCATACCCTGACTACAGCTACCGAAGCCACTGTGAGTGTTGAGCCTCTTAATGTGGACAGGTCCACTTCCACCCATGGTGTATTCAGACCTTCTTCCTTTTCCATAAAGGCCTTTACTAAGTCTAAATCAGCCATGCATTTCAAGAGGCCTGTTGCACAGGGCCCATCTCCAGGCCCCATGCCTAAAAAGCAGATGCTCAAAATGGCTGAGGATTTAATTACTCTTATCAGGGGTTTCCAACCCCCGCCGGACAAGAGACCCAGAGTGGAGGAAGATTCCCCCTCTTCTGACCAGGGATCCATTATTTCAGAACATTCTGATGAAGAGGAACATTCGTACTCCCCTTTTGAAGATTCTGATGCAGAGCAGTCCATCCCTTCTGTATCCCCCCCAGAGGACTTTTCTTTCGGGGGAAACCTTGCATACCTTGAGGGAACACTTCCATTGGGAAGGCCAAGATTTTTCAGATTCCAAGAAAAGGCTTAGGGAATTTCTTTTGCTACCTCAGCACAGACCTCTGGCGATACCTCCTGTCTTGGACATTCTTGATGATGTTTACTCGGAGGCTTGCCTTAATCCGGATTCCCTGCCCCAGTCAAGCCTGATAGGTACTACAGAGTTCCTGACTCACACCAATTTCTTTACAAAAGCCATAATGCTGACCCAGAAACCATTTCTCAAGGCCCCAAGGGAATGAAGGCCTCTACTGCTAAGAATCCATTACCTTCCGAGAGAGAGTCTAGATACTTAGAAAGGTGGGGGGAAAAGGTATATACCTCGGCCACCCTAGCCATGAGGGCCTTAAATTGTCAGTTCCATATGCTTAAATATCAGGATATGATTCATAGTGCAGAACAAGTGGGTAAACACACCTTACAATGTGGCTATGATGCTCTAGAGGCCTCAAGTAGAGCTGCTGTTACAGGATCAGTCATTCGTAGACCTGCCTGGCTCAGGGAACAAACCTTGCCTGATCATGTTAAGGCTAAACTACTAATGCTCCTTTACAAAAGGATGTATTATTTGGTACTAATGCTGAGGAGATACTACGGAAAATGGAAGAAAAAGCTAAATCCATGCAAACTGTCAAAGCTTTTCTACAGGTACAACCACCACATTTTAGCAGAAATTGGCCTTCAAAAAACTGGTTCTTTCCAGCCACGGACAAGCCCCAAAGTGGTAGATACAGGCGCACAAGGGGCAGAGGACAATCTCAAGGATCATATAGAGGCAGACAGTGGCAATCTCCAGCACCAAGAGGTGGCGAAGACAGTGCACAACAATACAGGAAACAACCCCAATGACTTTCCCCTTTGCATGCCAAGCAAGGCTCAGGTGGCAGCACCCTTGGGAGGAAAGCTGGCATTATTTTCAGAAAATTGGCATATTGTCACAAAAGACAAATGGGGACATTATAAACAGAGGCTACAGATTTCATTTTCATGCTCTTCCAAAAATGAGAGGCATGCCGAACCTGCCACACAATCCAAGGGCAGAGGCTGAAATACAAATTTCAAAGCTCTTGGACATGAAAGCTATTCAAGAGGTACCTACTCACGAACAAGGTCAAGGTTTTTATTCCAGACTATTCCTGGTACCAAGGAAGGGAACCGACTGGAGACCCATTTTGGACTTATCCATCCTAAACACATTCCTACTCGTACCAAAGTTCAGGATGCTCACCATACAGCAGCTTCTTCCCATGCTGGGCAAGGAGTCTTGGCTGGTAACATTGGACCTCAAGGAGGCATACCTGCATGTCCCAATCAGACAAAGCTGCAGAAGATACCTCAGATTTCTTGCAGGTTCAATCCACTATCAATTCTCTGCATTGCCCTTTGGCTTATCTACTGCGCCCAGCGTATTCACAAAATGCCTGGCATCAGTAATTGCCTACTGCAGACTTCAAGGGATACAAATTTACCCTTATTTGGACGATTGCCTGATCCAAGGGGACAGCAAAGACATACTTCTGGAACAAATCTGGCTTATGTAACACGGTTATTGCATTCTCTGGGATACACAGTCAACAAAGAGAAATCCAGGCTAACACCATCTCAGAAAATAATTTTCCTGGGTGCCAACCTGGACACCAACACCCAGATGGCCTATCTTACGCCAGAAAAACAGGGGTAACTAACTCAGTACTTCAAGAAGCTAGCAATTTGTACCAGGCTAACTGCAAGGAAAATCCTGCAGGCTCTGGGCTTCATGGCATGTTGCATTCTTCTAATCCCATGTGCAAAGTTGCATATGAGGAAACTTCAATGGTACCTAAAAAACGTATGGTCTCAACACAGCCACAGCTTGGAAACAATATTACCACTAATTCCATGCTTGCAAAAGGAATTTCTATGGTGGGCCCAAGCATGCAAAACAAACACAGGTCTACCATTCTGCAAGCCTCAAGCAAATCAAGTCATCAGAACAGACGCCTCAGACTACGCCTGGGGGACACACATGACAGGTGCATTCAGGGCAAATGGTCCCAAAAGGAAAAGCACCTTCACATCAATCAAAAGGAAATGCTAGCAGTGATAAATGCAATTACGGCTTTCAAGGACCTTCTACATCCAGGGCAATTATTGATAAGAACAGACAACACTACAGTAATGTGGTACATAAACAAACAAGGAGGAACACATTCATACCCCCTGTGCAGGCTGGTTATGTCACTTTGGAACATGGCTCTAGAATGGCAAATCGAGCTCCAAGCACGGTACCTGCCAGGTTTGGAAAACACGCTGGCAGACAATCTAAGCAGAAATATGACAGACCCGCACGAATGGAAGTTGCATCCTCAAGTGTTTACAAAGATAATCCAAGTGTGGCGAAGGCCAGACATAGATCTCTTTGCCTCCCACAAGAATCATCAATTGGCAAAATTCTGCTCAAGGACATTTCATCCAAAGGCCTCGAGAGTGGACGCCCTTTCCTTGAGTTGGGCAGCAAGGACAGCTTACGCCTTCCCACCTTTGCCTCTACTGCCCAAGGTGCTCTTGAAAGCAAGAGCAGACAGACCAAAGATGATACTGATTGCTCCAGACTGGCCAAGACAACACTGGTACCCACTCCTGAGGAGTCCAACACATTCTCCTCCCTGGACCCTACCTCTAATGCCTCTTCTCCTGACTCAGCACAGCTACAAAACTCTTCACAGTCAGCTGAAAACACTCAGTCTGGCTGCATGGAAAATTCTTTAACACCACAACAGACCCTACTCTCCAAGGAGGTGCAGGATGTTATTTTGGAGGCCAGAAGGCCATCTACTAGAAAAGCTTACTCCGCAAAATGGAAACGGTTTTGCGCTTGGAATGAGAAAAAGGGCCAGGATCCTAGAAAACTGAAGTTGCCTCAGATATTACAGTATCTAGCTGAGCTGTTGAACAGTGGACTTTCATTTTCCTCCATCAAAATCCATGCCTCAGCCATTTCTGCAGAATACAACACTGATCCACCCTTATTCTCTCACCCACTCTTAAGGCAGTTCCTCAGAGGGGCTAAGAATATAAGACTCCCAAGAAAACAACCAATACCAGCCTGCGATCTTAATTACATTCTAGAAAAATTAACATTGCCTCCCTTTGAAACGGCTGCCTCAACAGATTTGCAATATTTGTCCTGGAAAACAGCTTTCCTTCTGGCTATTACCTCAGCTCGTAGGGTCTCGGAACTACAAGCCCTCATGGCTGTGCAGCCCTTTCTCATCTTCCATCAGGACAGGGTTTTCCTACGAACCAACCCGTCATTTATGCCTAAGGTAGTATCCAGGGTAGCTTTAAATCAGGCCATACACTTAACTACCTTTTACCCCAATCCTCAAAACAAAGGGGAAAGGCTGCTACATTCCTTAGACATCCATAGACAGCTACATTACTATTTGGACAGAACAAAGCCTTTCAGGAAATCAGAACAACTCTTTGTGTCCTATGCTGTAGGAGCTCAAGGGAAGCCAATTTCCAAACAGACAATTTCAAAATTGATAGGCCACTGCATACGGTTTTGTTACTCCTTTCATGGCAAATCTGTACCTACAGGCATCAAATCCCACTCCACAAGGGCCACAGCTACCTCTGCAGCCTTATTCAGAGGAGTCCCTACCAAAGATATTTTGGAGGCAGCCACTTTGAGTTCTGTGCATACCTTCACTAAACACTACCACCTACCTTTATACTCCAAAACTAGAGCAGGCTTTGCCACTGCTGTGTTGCAGGGCATTTTGGCTCCTCCCAGTTCCACCTAGGGCCTACCACCCTGTGCGTAGCTTTGGGATTCTACCCATCTGTTATGACTGCAGCTGTATGCACGATGAACATAGTACAGTTTTGTACCTACCATAAATGTAGATGTTCGAGTGCTAATACAGCTGCAGTCCAGGTTTCCCCTCCCTCCTTCCCCTCTGGGTACAGACCTAGTGGCTAACTCCTCATCTTACAACCTGATTGGGCTATCCTCTATGGTGTATTTGCTTGCAACTACTGATTTTTGATTATTTTGCATTGTATGTTTATAGATATAATTTATATATATATATATATATATATATATATATATATATATATATATATTTTGCCTTCCTTCTGGGGGCACCTGACATCTGGGGCAAGAAAGACTGAAGAAAATGGCGGCTGTGTCTTATATACCCTGTCGCACTGACGTCAGGAAAGAAAGCGACAACAACCGACGCCGGACCTAGACTTTGGAATTCGGCCGACCGAGGACCTGCCTGACGGCAGGAGAACCTATCTGTTATGACTGCAGCTGTATTAGCACTCGAACATCTACATTTATGGTAGGTACAAAACTGTACTTTCTAGACATAGTAGATGATGTTTTTCAGAGCCCGGCCTGTCTCCAGACTCTTTACCTCCTGCCCCTGTTAAGCCGGACAGATACTACAGGGTTCTAGACTTCCATAAATTTCTTTACAAAAACCCTGCTGCTGACCCAGAAACTATCTCACAGGGTTCCAAAGGGGTCAAGGCTGCTTCTGCCAAAAACCCTGTCCCCTCAGAGATTCTTGGGCTTTGTACAGATGGGGGGAAAAAAGTTTACACTTCTGCTACCTTGGCTGTAAGGGCTTTAAATTGTCAATTTCATATGCTCAGATATCAGCAATACTTAATGTCTGTGTTAAAACAAAAAATGTTGACAAATTCTGAATGTTCTGAGAACAAAGATTTGCAGGATTTATTGCATGCAGCTGAACAAGTGGGAAAACGTACTTTGCATTGTGGCTATGAATCACTGGAGGCCTCGTGCAAGGCCGCTGTTACAGGTTCTGTTATTAGAAGGCATGCTTGGTTAAAGGAACAGAATCTGCCTGATCATGTTAAAGTAAAATTATTGGATGCTCCATTACAGCATGATACTTTGGTGTTAAGGCAGAAGAGGTGTTGAAGAAAATGGAGGATAAGGCAAAATCTATGCAGACAGTAAAGGATTTCTTACAGGTACTGCCACCCAGATTTAGCAGGAACTGGCCCTCTAAGAATTGGTCCTTTCCAGTGTCAGACAGATCACAGAGGCAGATTCAGACGCCCTAGAGGCAGGCAACAGCCCCAGGGCTCATACAGGCCCAAACAATGGGGTGCTTCTACTTCCAAAAGCAGAGAAGACAAATCACAGCCTTATAGAAAACAGTCCCAATGACTTCCCTCTGCCAATGCCAAGCACTTATTTTTTGGTAGCACCCTTAGGGGGAAAGCTAGCACTTTTTTCACAAAATTCACACAAGATCACCCAGGACAAATGGGTCTTAAATATAGTCTCTCATGGCTACAGGTTCCACTTTCACACCCTTCCAAAGGCAAAAGGTATGCCTGACCTGCCACGCAGTCGATGGCAAGAGGCACAAAAACAAGTTTCAACTCTCATGGACATGGGGGCTATTCAACCAGTGCCACAACAAGAACAGGGACAAGGATTTTACCCAAGACTTTTCTTAGTACCAAGAAAGGACAAAACCTGGAGACCAATTCTGGACCTGTCTATTCTAAATACTTTTCTGGACGTCCCAAAATTCAAAATGTTGACTCTACAGCAGCTTCTGCCCATGCTGGACAAGGAGGCTTGGCTTGTAACTTTGGACCTCAGAGAGGCATACCTGCATGTCCCAATCATACAATCTTGCAGAAGATACCTCAGATTCATAGCTGGCTAATGCAGTACTAATTCTCTGCACTGCCCTTTGGCTTATCTACTGCGCCCATGGTCTTCACAAAATGCCTGGCACCAGTAATTGCATTTTGCAAACAGAGGAATTCAAATATATCCCTACTTGGACGACTGCCTTATTCATGCAAAGAACAAAGACCTTCTACTACAGCATCTGGCGTTTGTAAAAAGATTACTAATTTGCCTAGGGTACACAGTAAACGAAAATAAATCAAAACTAGTACCCTCTCAAGAGAGAATATTCCGGGGTGCAAGCTTAAGTACAACTGCCCAGATGGCTTATCTCACGCCATACAAACAAAGGCGTCTGACTTCTTACTTCAAAGACATGGCAACAAAGACCCAGTTATCTGCACGAAAAATTCTGCAGGCTCTGGGCTACATGGCATCCTGCATTCTACTAATTCCATATGCAAGACTGCATATGAGGAAACTACAATGGTATCTAGTGTTTGGACTCAACATTGCCACAGCCTGGAAACAGTAGTTACTCTCATTCCCTGCTTGCAACAGGAATTTCAATGGTGGGCTCAGGCATGTCACCACAACAAGGGTCAGCCATTCACCTTACCCACTGCCAGGCAGACACTAACAACAGATGCATCAGATTATGCCTGGGGGGCACACATGGCAGGAAAATGTATTCAGGGCACATGGCCCACAAACCAAATGCGTCTTCATATCAAACAAAAAGAGATGCTAGCTGTACAAAATGCCCTGACAGCCTTCAAGGACCTACTTCATCCAGGACAACTTTTGATAAAGACTGACAGTACTACAGTCATGTGGTACATAAACAAGCAAGGGGGCACACATTCCTACCCCCTCTGCAGGCAAGCCATGACATTGTGGAACACAGCATTGACTTAACAAGTACATCTGCAAGCACAAATCCTGCCAGGAAAGACAAATACTTTGGCAGACGAACCAAGCAGAAACCTCATGGATCCTCACGAGTGGAAACTAGCTCCACAAATCTTCAACATGATAACAGGGAAATGGGGATGCCCAGACCTAGATCTATTCGCCTCCCCTCACAACTGCCAGCTACAGATGTTCTGCCCTCGACTTATCACAAGCAACTATGGAAAGTGGATGCCCTTTCATTCAGCTGGAAAGCCATTACAGTATATGCCTTCCCTCCTCTGCCTCTCTTCTCCAAGGTACTCCTAAAGGTCAGACAGGAGAAGCCAAAAATGATACTGATTGCCCCAGACTGGCCACGCCAGTACTGGTACCCAATCCTAAAGAGCTCGTCTCAAGGCCCAGCCTGGGCATTGCCTCTAATACCTCATTTGCTGAACCAATGGAACAATCTGATCTTGCACAGCCAACTCAGAACCCTAATTCTGGCTGCATGGCAGATAATGTAATCATTCAGAACACACCTCTCTCTAAAGCAGTTATGGATGTTATTTTGGAAGCCAGGAGGCCCAGCACCAGAAAATATTATGCAGAAAAATGGAAGAGATTCTGTGCTTGGAACCAAGCGCAGAGAATAGACTCGCTTGTACCAAATATTCCTCAGATTTTGCAATACCTAACTGAGATGCTGGACAAAGGCCTATCCTTCTCATCAATTAAGATCCATGCCTCTGCCATTTCAGCACATTATAATACGGACCCACCTATTTTTTCTTATCCACTGCTAAGAGAGTTTCTCAGAGGGGCTAAAAACATGAGAGCTCCAATACCTGCATGGGACCTCAATTTTGTCTTGGAAAAACTCACACTGCCTCCTTTTGAGCCAGCCAATACAGCAGAGATAAAATACTTGTCATGGAAAACCGCTCTTCTCCTAGCAGAAGCGTCTCAGAGCTACAGGCACTAATTGCTGTGGAACCTTTTTATTATTTTCCATCAGGACAAGGTCTCTCTAAGGACAAACCCGACATTTATGCCTAAGGTAGTGTCCAGTGCGTCTCTTAACCAAACCATACATTTGCCTACCTTTTATCCTAACCCACAGAATAAGGGGGAGAGACTTCTGTATTCTTTGGACATACGCAGACAACTACGCTTTTACTTGGAGAAGACTAAAGCCTTCAGAAAGACTGAGCAACTCTTAGTGGCATATGCTGCAGGTTCGCAAGGAAATGCCATTTCAAAGCAGACTATTTTAAAATGGATAGGCCACTGCATTCGTTTCTGCTATTCACAACATGGCAAATCAGTGCCCAAGGGCATTAGGCCACATTCTACCAGAGCAGCAGCCACTTCAGCAGCCTTCCTCAGAGGAGTACCAATCAAGGACAATATGGACTTCAGTGCACACTTTTACAAAGCGCTACCATTTACCTCTCTACTCAAAATCCAGAGCAGGCTTTGCCACTGCAGTTCTGCAGGGCCTCATAGCCACCCCAAACTCTATTTAGGCCCAGCCACCCAACCTCAGCTTTGGGATTCGACCCAAGTGTAATGACTGCAACAGTGAAACACGATGAACATAGTACAATTGTGTACCTACCATAAATGTAGATGTTAGAGGGTATTCACTGTTGCAGTCCGGGTTACCCTCCCACCATCCCCCTTTTTTTTGGCTAGGACTTATCTGTACCTTTCTATTTTACACAACCTATGTGGTGTATTTGCTTGTTGATGAAGGTTATGTTTTTTTATGATCATAATTTTTACAGCCTACCCTTTTGGGGGCACCTGACATCTGGGGCAAGAAAAACTGAATAAAATGGCATTGGCTGCATCTTTTATACCCCTGGCGCACTGACCTCAGGGAAGAGGCGACAGCAACAGACACCGGACCAGGACTTTGGAATTCAGGCCGACTGTGGGTAGCCTGCTAGCAGGATAACCCAAGTGTAATGACTGCAACAGTGAATACACTCTAACATCTACATTTATGGTAGGTACACAACTGTACTTTTTTTTATACCCCTGACGTCAAGTCCTGGAGTGATAGCATCCGACGCAGAAATACTAAGTCTTTGGTATTCGGGCCGACTTAGGGCTACCTGCATGCAGATGACCCAAGTGTGATGACTGCAACAGTGAATGCACTCAACATCTACATTTATGGTAAGTATACACAACTGTACTTAATGGAATACCTGCAAAGTGAAGGATTCAGTGTAGAAAATCCTAATTCAGAAAGCACCACAACATATCCAAATTAAGGGGAAAGCAGAGGAATGGGAAGCGATTGGTCAGGTGCAATATGAAGATATTATGGCGCCTTGCCCAGGAAATCTGTGTAAACGTTCACTTGAAGCTGGACAGCAAGGGAAGGAACAGGAAACTCTGATGCAGTCAATGCTGAGGAGTGATAGGCCAGTGAGTTCCCATATGACAGAGCAAAATATGGCACATGATGAAATTGAAGAGAATGTGCCACAGGAAGATGCTATAGAACTTTCTGTAGAATGCCTGCAGGAAATGGAAAACAAAACATGTGCCCTCGGTTCAAAAGAAAATGAGCTAAGAGAAGAGTTGCTTGATTTTAATAGGCATAGGTAAACATATTAAGATCAGCGAAAGAAATACTGTGAACGTCAGTAAAACCCAAAAAGTCAGACATTTAGTAAAACAGATGAACACAGTAATTGACTGTCCCCAGACATCCTTGTGGTATAATAGAAGTAAACAGGATATATTACTGTGCAGCTAAATTAATAACTGATAAGAACACACGGTAGTGAGGGAAAGGAAGGGAAGAAATCTAATACCATCATGGAATTATCGAATAGAAAAAACTGTAAGACAATTAAGACAAGAAGTGTCACTTTTAGAAAAATACAGATGAGGGAACAGATTAACAAAAATACTAAGAAAGCTAGATGTGGTAAAAGCAATGCGCAGTATTATAACAGACCAGGATCTATCATGCAGTATCGCAAGTAAACTAAAAATCTCAGCACAAGTGGAAAAACTTAGAAGATACACAGATAAATACAAAAAAGTACAAAACGAGGAGATAACCCAAAAAACTGTTGTAGAGGTTTGGGAAACAAGGTAAAAGGAATTGAAAGACTGCCAAAAAAAAGAAGAAATGGATACATTTTGGAGAAGTATCTCTGAAGATCCTGTGGAACATAAAATGCTAAAATGAATAGAGGTAAAAGAAAGAATAAGAAATTTAAAAGTACAGGATATGAAATGGGATGAAGCAGCAGCCAGAAAGATTGAAACAAAGTTATGAAAAGTCTCTAATTGGAAAATGCCATGCCCATTTGCAGCGCCTAACTTTTGGTTAAAAGTATTAACATCTTTGCACAAGGATTTAGCCATGAGAGAACTATTTATATGTGCACTCCAAACAGACACCAACCTGGCTAACAGGAAAACAATGCTTTTAGTTTAGAGTGAACCTGCAAACTACCCTAAAAATTATAGACCAATAACTTGCCTTCTGACAATGTATAAACTATACACGGGAATTGATGCCAAAACAGTTTGTAGTCATTTAGAAGAAAACTCAATTATGGCAATAAAAGAAAGCCATATGGAACAAAGGATCATTTACTAAAATAAAGTCATAGTGGAGAACTGTAAAAAATGGAAGAATCTAAGTATGGCATGGATTGACTACAAAAAAAGCATTTGACAGTATCCCACGTTCATGGATAAGAGTGCTTAAAAATGTGTAAGATACACACCCTACACTGATCGACTACCTTACAGTGACCATGAAACAGTGGCAGACCACTTTGCAATTAAGCCATGTTAAAGTATATTCCAGGGTGGCTCTGTCACCACTGCTATTCTGCCTATCCCTTAACCTATTAAGTTTTCTATACAACAGCGTAGGCCATGGCTATAATTTGGCTCCTAGAAAACAACATAGTGTAAAGATTTCTCATCTTTTTTTGTCAATGATTTAAAAGTGTATATCTCATCAGATGAGGAACTGAAAGTGCAACTGCAAGTTGTCAAAACTTTTTCACATGGTATAAGAATGTCATTTGGTGTTGATAAATGTGCAAAAGCAACCTTTAAAGCAGCAAAACTGCAGCACCAGGAAAACATCAGTTTGGGACAAGAATGTGATAAAATAACTTGAGTAAGAGGGAGTGTATATAAATATTTGGGAAGTGATGAAGGATCAGCAATACAACATGAACAAATGCAAATACAATTTGGTAAGGAATATTTTAGAATAATTAAATTAATCCTGAAAACAGTGTTGTCATTTAGGAACAAAATTCAAGCTATAAACCAATTTGCTCTTTGTCCTAATTTACAGTTTTGGAGTGACTGGACCCAAAACATGGGATAGATTAGATAGGAAAAATGCTCACCAAATGATTTATAAAAATCCGTGCATACCAAGATTATATATTCCCCATTCCGAAGAAGGGATGGGCCTCCTTGAAATTGATTACATGTATAGATTTGCAATCGTCTGACTCAACACACATCTGCTGACCTCACAAGACCCAAACGTAGTGCAAGTGTTGAACCATGAGGAGAATAAATCTACGATGTCTTATCCACTTAATCTAGCGGAAGCAAATTGATATCCAGCAGGAATGGAACCCAAACTAGAAGTAGATAAAAATCAGGCAACAACTGAATGTGCCAAAAAACTAAAACAAAGAATATACCAGATGAGAAGGCAATAAATTTGAAAAATGCATAAATATAGTTGCAAGTATAGAAAACTTCTGGAAGATTTAAGTCAAGAGAAGAAAGGTTAATATTGGTAGCCCAAGATAGCGAGTTACGTTACTTTAGAAAGTCCATTGAACATGTAGGAGAAAGACATGTAGGTTTTGTAAAACTGAATTGTAAACGGTTGCACACCACGTTGCTGATTGTGACATATACTAATGGTAGGAGTATATTGAATAGTTAGATGTACCTTTAAGAAGTGTTTCAAGGTCAGCACATGCACATAAATAGCAAGCTTGTACTAACTTCAGTGCCATTTTGAGAGTGCAGCCAGAGAGTGAGCATGTATGAGTGTAATAGCTGGTTTGTTTATAAGTTTACCTAAGTTAAAGTTATTAAGCCTTAATCCTGATGTGTTTGTATATAATAAAGCTGTTTGAACAGAACCCATGAAGGCTCATCTATTTTATGCTGATTGGATGAACAACATGGTGTCAGAACCGGGATTCCAGAGACTGCTTTTCAGAGTTACAAGGTGCAGAGTTAACAGTGAAGGTAAACTAAGCGAATTGAGCACAAAAAAGGGCCAGAAATGAATCAAAGGTAATGAAAACTTGCATGAATAATAATTTATTTTATAAAAAAAAGATAAAAATGGAGAATTAAAAGGGCACAACCACATTATTAAACAAGTGAAAGGCACAAAAGGTTTATTAATTAAAAGAAATATTTAAAATTAAGGTATTTGATAAAACTATTATTAGAAAAGCACATAAGGGGTTTGGAATTACCTTGGAATTGCACCATGGGCATGTTTAGAGTAAAACGAGCACAAGAGAAGTATAATGGGCACAGAAAGAGATTAAACAAGCAAACAAATGTAATAAGGGCAACAAGGGCACATTAAGCATGAATAAAGCAAGGCAATAACATGTATTTTGGCAAAGTACTGTTTTTGCATAACTACTGTTTCACATTGTATTAACTAGAATTATTCGAAGTATCTCAGTGTGTAAAGTGCTTACAATGTGTGCGTATTATTATGCATTTATTCTGAAGAGTTTATTTCTGTGAAAAGTGCAACTATATCATGAAGTACAGTCAAAATGCAGCCATTTCGAAAAGTTTCTTGTGCTGGGTGTGTCCGTTTGCAAAGTGCTGCTATTACAATCTGTTTCTTGCATTGTAAAGAGTTATTTAGCAAAGTACAGACATTTTGAGAGTTTGTGTGCTGTGTACTGCTTATTTTCAAAGTGCAGTTATTTGAAATGTCTTATTCTGAGCTTCTTCCCATTTTATTCACACAGTGCAGTTATTCTGAAATGCGTTACAGTACAGTTATTTCAAGAATATTCCTGGACCAGAGAGTCTTATTTTGCAAAGTTTAGTTATTCTGAGGTTTGTGCTAGTGGGCATAGTTACAAATACTGCCTTAAATTTCTGGCATATGTTTGTGTGTGTGTTCATGCATAGTTGGAGAAGCCTTCACTGGTATGTGTTGATATAGCAGACGGATTTTGAAAACCATCACCACTTGTATTTGATCAGAATATTGCGGAGAATATTGAGCAGGAGTATGATATTTTTATACACGCAGCTTATTCTGACAAAGATGAACACACCAGGGCAATTCATTTTGCTAAACCTAGCTTGGTCAGAGACCATTGAAAGAAAGTGTTCTTTTGTGTATGCACCAGCAGTATACGAGGGCGAATGTGAAAACTGTCATTGTACAGGCTGAATCAAGGGAAGACCGAGTGTTTGAAACACAAATTCAGGGAAATGTGTAATCCCCAGGCAAATATTACATTAGAGACATTTGTTTTACACGAGATCAGAAACCAGGGGAACCTTTTGCAGCTTACAGTACTGACTTGAGAAATAAAGCTAAAACGTGTTGGTTTGGCGTCTTAAAAGATGAGTTAAGAAAGGACAAGCTTGTGTGTGGTATTAAAAGTGCTGCAGTGAAAGGATTTTGCTTCATGACAGTGATTTAATGCTGAGCAAAGCTAGTGAGATTTGTTAAATCCATGATGTTACAGAAAGGCACACAAGTATGCTTGCAAGTGATAAGAGCATGGTTTCAGCAGGCTGCAGAGCAAATGTAGACAGCATGCAACATGTGGCTAGCAGAAGCAGGCCCAAGCACATGGTACTTGCTACCCCCTGCAAGCTCCCCAGGTAAAGCCTGTAGTTTTCCAGCAAGTTCTAAGAAAAGGACATGCGCAGTGCAGTACAAGGTTGAGTCAGCAAAACCCAAATCCAACCTTATTGTTAGCTGTTGCAGTTGGGGTGCCAATCATGAGTCTAAAAGAGAAAAATGCTTAGTGTTTGGTCATCAATGCCACAAGTGTAAAGAAATTGGAACAATTTTCAGAAATTTTGCAAAATAAGTAAACCTCACACAGTTCTGAATAGGTTTCACTCAAAAATCAAATTGATCATATAGAGAGCTGTAATTCTACTTTCTACATAGATTATATGTCAGTAATTGGTGAAAAGGTTGATGCAGTAAATTTGTTGGCAAAGAATGAAGTGTTTTGTATTGTCCAGATCAGTGGTAAATCACCAAGCTTAAAGTGGACACTGGCTTAAAGTGTAATGTTATGTCAGCATACGCATTTGCTAAGGTGAAAACTGGTGAACAACTCAATGTGGCTAGTTGTGCAAAAAAAGTTGTTGCTTATGGAGGTGACAAAATTCAAATCAAAGGCTCAATAGTGCTTTCATGTTACTAGGCCAGGAACTGTTACAACTTATTCTATGTAGTCCGAACACCTTTGCATTCATTGTTGGGACTGAAAATGAATTTGCTATCCTTTATTTATGATGGTTTAACATTTATTTTCCATGAAAATCTAACTTGGAACAAAACCAATTTTCAGCGGATGCCCGGGAAGAAACACTACAGGCGCATGTCTTTGAATTGTGGGAGGAATCCGGAGGAAACCCACATGAACGCAGGGAAGGACATGCAGACACCACACAGAAGGCACCCCAGCTGAGAATCGAATCAGAGATCCTCTTGCTGTGAGGCAACAATGCTACTGCTGCACTACTGCACCGTCCGTTTACCAAAGAAGTTCATCATATAAGCACATATCCTAGTTCCATTTTTTACTGAAGCTATTCTCTGAGTCTGCTGATATTTTCGATGACAAGTTGGACAAACTTCCAGTTGTGTATTCTTTGAAGTTAGACCCAGAGGTCAGTCCAGCGGTCAGACTGGCAAGAAAAGTTCCGATAGCTATGCAGAATAAAGTCAAAGCTCTTTTGGATAAGATGGTGCAGCAAGGTGTGATTTGTCCAGAAACAGAAACACATGAATGGGTGTCATCCGTGGTAGCAGCCCACAAAAATGGCACAGATGAAATCGGAACATGTACCAAGAGATTTAAACAAAGCATTAAAGAGACTGCATCATCCAATACGTACATTTGAGGAAGTCGCAGCCCTAATACCAAATCCCACTGTTTTTTTCTGTCTTGGATGCAAAAAGATCATTTTGGCAAGTGATGCTTGATTGCGAATCTTCATTACTGACTACTTCTACTACCCCATTTGTCAGATGCAGATTCCGCAGAAGGTGCCATTTGGAGTAAATTCTGCAAGTGAAGTCCTTCAGAGTGCAGTTGGGCAATTTTTTTCAGGTTATCCTTGTGCCTTAATAGTAGATGATTTATTGGTTGGAGGCAATGGTGAAGCAGAGGATGACGGAAACCTTGAGAGTTCTAGACAGAGCATGTGAACTGAACTTTAAAGCTCAATCCTCTGAAGTGCAAGTTCAGACTACCAGAAGTTACATATGCAGGTCATTTATTTACTGTCACTGGCTTGCGGCCAGACTTGTCCAGGAAAGCAGCGCCATTCTTGAGATGCCAGGACCGGATAATGTTCAAGCTCTACATAGTTTTATTGGCATGGTCAACTATTTAGGCAAGTTTATACCAGACTTCAGTGAGTTGACAGCACCTTTGAGAGAGCTACTACACAAAAATGTTATATGGTCTTGGTTGGAACAGCACCAGAAAGCATTTGAAGACCTTAATCAGAAAATTGCCACCCCACCTACATTAAGATACTCTGATGTCGATAAACCAGTAACTCTTTCCTGTGATGCTTCAAAGTTTGGTCTTGGTGCAGTTATTCTTCAAGAAGGCAGACCCAGTAGCCTGTGAATCTCGAACTCTTACCCAAACTGAAATGCAATATGCTCAAATTGGGAAAGA
Organism: Protopterus annectens; assembly: GCF_019279795.1. Taxonomy (NCBI): domain Eukaryota; kingdom Metazoa; phylum Chordata; order Ceratodontiformes; family Protopteridae; genus Protopterus; species Protopterus annectens. The sequence continues at coordinate 902,602,601 of NC_056746.1, forward strand.
ACTTTTGGCAATAGTATTTGCACGTTCAAAGGTTCCTGATTGTATGTATGATGTAGTTATTAAAATTGAAACTTGTCACCCACCTCTAGTTACTATTTTAAAGAAGCCTATGCATTCAGCTCCAGTGAGAGTACAAAGAATGATGCTCAAACTGCAAAAGTGCATCTTCAAAATGGTCTGTACAAAAGGCAAACTTCTTTGTCTGGTTGATACCTTATCCAGATCACCCAGAAATACAGCGGAACAGATTTGTGCAGAGAATTTTTACTTTGTCATGGAAGTGGTAATTTTTCTACCACGAGACTTAAGCTGAGCGATCATACAAAAACTGATCCAGTTTTGCAAAAGCTCAACCACTATATTAATGTTGGATGACCGTCAAAGCAATTTAGTGTACCACTTGATGTGCAAACTTATTTTCCTTACAGAGATAAGCTGTTGGAAGATGGCATTATTTTCAAAGGTCCTAAAATTGTTCATGCTTCCTTACAACATGAATGTATCCAGATTTTGCTGTGTGGTCACCCAGGTTCCGAAGCTACCAAAGTAGGGTGAGAGGACTAGTATTTTGGCCTTCTACAGCAAAAGACATTGATAGAGTACTTTCTTATTGTTCAGTATGCAATAGTACTAAACTGCATTTGCAAAAAGAACCACTTCACCTAAGTCAAGTTCCTGAACTACCTTGGTCAACAGTAGCCACTGATAAATTTGAGTGCAACAATCAGCATCACTTATTGTTGGTAGACTCTAATTCGAACTGGTTTGAGATTGATTTACTACCTAATCTAACATCCACTGTTATCAAGTTGAAATGTCATTTTTCAGTCCATGGTAGTCCATACAGTTATTTCTGACAATGGTACCCAATTTACCAGTCAGTTGTTTCAGAAATTTGCAAAAGAATGGGACCTTGTACATGTTACTAGTAATCCAAAGTATCTATAGTCAAATGGACTAGTTGAACATGCAGTACAGAGTGCAAAGCAATTGCTGGAGAAGTCCAAGCATGATAATACCAATGTCTTTTTGAATTTACTTAAATGTCAGAAATATACCTTGTGACGATATACTTTGCTCGCCTGCTCAAAGACTTCTATCTGGGCAAGCCAGAACAACAGTACCTATCAGTTCCAGTTTGTTGATGCCTGAATTTAAGAACAGCAAGACAATTAGACCTCAACTATTCAGAAAGCATTCTTTCCACAAGTCCAGCTATGACAGATTGAGCAGATTTCTTCGTCCATTTAAAAGAGGAGCAACAGCCAGGATACAAATGGTGAAAGGTTGTGACTGGATTGGTCAAGTAACAGGTATATGTGCCGGGCCGAGATCCTACTTCATAGAGTCTGAGGGTGTGGAGTACAGGAGAAATCGCAGATATCTTCCTGTATCAGAATAAATATCACAACATTGTTCCTGTGATAGACTGTAGATCTCAGAGCAATCCAGACAATGATGTTCATCGTGCATACAGCTGCAGTCATAATAGATGGGTTCTCCTGCCGTCAGGCGGGTCCTCGGTCGGCCGAATTCCAAAGTCTAGGTCCGGCGTCGGTTGTCGTCGCTTCTTTCCTGATGTCAGTGTGACAGGGGTATAAAGGAACCAGCCGACGCCATTTTCTTCAGTCTTTCTTGCCGCACGGTGCCCGAAGCAGAAGCAGTTCGCAAGTGCCAGTCGGCCAGCTCCTGAAATTATGAAATTTGGAAACAGAGTCTTCTCAAAAGCTAAGTACCCCGTTGGGGAAACTTTTCTTGCCTCAGACCAATGTCACACAAAGTTAATAGTTGTATTTCTTGTGGGAAGCAAATACCGCATAAGGATTTCCATTCCCTCTGTATACCTTGTTTAGGCCCAGACCACGACGTCTCGGTCTGTCGCTTTTGTGCTACACTATTAAGCGTCGGGCGGAGTTCACCCAGCATTATTTTGGGAAAGCATTTAACTATACTATGTCGTCGGATACTCAGACTCCAGTTTTGTCTAAAAAAAACGCAAAGACAAGGACCGACACACGAGGTCCGCGGCCTCTACCGACACCATGCCAAAGCCGGCTACACGTGGTCCGGTTCTCAGTGAGGTGCCTACGCAGCCCCTGATTACTGACGGCACTTCTTTGACAGTGTCTCCTGTGCCCGAGGTCGCAGGCTCTTCGGCCCACACCCCAACTACAGATACCAAAGCCACTCTTGGCGTTGAAACTCAGAATGTGGACAGGTCCACCTCCACTGAAGGTGTCTTCAGACCTTCCTCTTCTTTCTCCATCAAGGCTTTCACAAAGTCTAAAGCAACCATGCACCCTAAGAGACCAGCTACACAGGGCCCATCTACAGGCCCCATGCCTAAGAAACAGATGCTTAAAATGGCTGAGGATTTAATTACTCTAATCAGAGGTTCTCAGCCCCCTCCGCACAAAAGGCCCAGAGTGGAGGAAGATTCCCCCTCCTCTGATCAGGGCTCCATTATTTCAGAGCACTCTGATGATGAGGAGCATTCTTACTCTCCTTTTGAAGAGACTGATGCGGAGGAGTCCATCCCTTCTGTATCCCCCCCTGAGGATTACTCATTTGGGGAAACTTTGCATACCTTAAGAGAACACTTCCACTGGGAAGGCCAGGATTACTCAGATTCCAAGAAAAGGCTCAGGGAATTTCTCTTGTTACCTCAGCATAGGCCTCTGGCTATACCTCCTGTCTTGGACAACCTAGATGATGTTTACTCGGAGGCCTGCCTTAACCTGGACTCTCTACCTCCAGCTCCAGTTAAGCCTGACAGGTACTACAGGGTTCCTGACTCTCACCAATTTCTTTACAAAAGCCATGCTGCTGACCCAGAAACCATCTCACAGGGCCCCAAGGGAGTTAAGGCCTCCATTGCCAAAAACTCATTGCCTTCCGAGAGAGATTCCAGATCCTTAAAAAGGTGGGGAAAAAAGGTATATACCTCGGCTACCTTATCCATGAGGGCCTTAAACTGTCAGTTTCATATGCTAAAATACCAACAGTTTTTGTTATCACAATTGAAGAGTAAAATGTCACAACCTGAACAACCAGACTTGAAGGAGTTGCAGGATTTGATGCATAGTGCAGAACAAGTGGGTAAGCATACCTTACAATGTGGTTTTGATGCTCTAGAGGCCTCATGTAGAGCTGCTGTCACAGGATCAGTCATACGTAGGCATGCCTGGCTCAAGGAACAAGCCTTGTCCGATCATGTCAAAGCTAAATTACTAGACGCCCCTCTTCAAAAGGATGTACTATTTGGTGCTAATGCTGAGGAGGTATTAAGGAAAATGGAGGAAAAGGCTAAATTAATGCAAACTGTGAAAGAATTTCTGCAGGTTCAACCCCCACGTTTTAGTAGAAATTGGCCTTCCAAAAACTGGTCCTTTCCTGCCACAGACAGACCCCAAAGAGGCAGATACAGGCGCCCGAGGGGCAGAGGACAATCCCAAGGATCGTATAGAGGCAGACAGTGGCAAGCTCCTACACAAAGAGGTGGTGAGAACAACTCGCAATCTTTCAGAAAGCAAACCCAATGACTTTCCCCTTTGCATGCCAACCAGGTTTCAAATGGGAGCCCCCTTAGGAGGAAAGCTGGCATTATTTTCAAAAAATTGGCATGTTGTCACAAAGGACAAATGGATCCTGGACATTATAAACAGAGGCTACAAATTCCTTTTTCACACCCTTCCAAAAAATGAGAGGCATGCCAAACCTGCCACACAATCAAAGGTCAGAGGCACAAAAGCAATTTACAGATCTCATAAACATGAAAGCTATTCAAGAGGTACCTACGCACGAACAAGGTCAAGGTTTTTATTCCAGGCTATTTCTGGTGCCAAGGAAGGGAAAAGATTGGAGACCTATTTTGGATCTATCCATCCTAAACACATTTCTGCTCGTACCAAAATTCAGGATGCTCACCTTACAGCAACTTCTTCCCATGCTGGGCAAGGAGTCTTGACTGGTAACATTGGACCTCAAGGAGGCATACCTGCATGTCCCAATCAGACAAAATTGCAGAAGGTACCTCAGATTTCTTGCAGGTTCAACCCATTATCAATTCTCTGCATTGCCCTTTGGCTTATCTACTGCGCCCAGAGTATTCACGAAATGCCTGGCATCAGTAATTGCCTACTGCAGACTACAAGGGATACAAATATACCCCTATTTGGATGACTGCCTGATCCAAGCGGACAGCAAGCACATTCTTCTGAAACATCTGGCTTATGTAATAATGTTATTGAAATCTCTGGGATACACAGTCAACAAAAAGAAATCAAGGCTAATACCCTCTTGGAAGATAATTTTCCTGGGTGCCAATTTGGACACAAACACCCAGATGGGCCTAACTCACGCCAGAGAAGCAGGGGCAACTAATACAATACTTCAGAACGCTAGCAAATTGCACCAGGCTGACTGCAAGGAAAATCCTGCAGGCTCTGGGATTCATGGCATCTTGCATCTTACTAATCCCATGTGCAAAGCTGCATATGAGGAAACTACAATGGTACCTGAAAAACATATGGTCTCAACACAGCCACAGTTTGGAAACAATAATACCACTAATTCCATGTCTGCAAAAGGAATTTCTGTGGTGGGCTCAAGCATGTCAAACAAACACAGGTCTTCCATTCAGCAAGCCTCAAGCAAATCAAGTCATCACAACAGACGCCTCAGACTACGCCTGGGGGGCGCACATGACAGATCGGTGCATTCTGGGCAAATGGTCCCAAAAAGAAAAGCACCTTCACATCAATCAAAAAGAAATGCTAGCAGTAATAAATGCTATTATAGCTTTCAAGGACCACCTGCAACCAGGTCAATTATTGATAAGAACGGACAACACCACAGTTATGTGGTACATAAACAAGCAGGGAGGAACACATTCTTACCCCCTATGCAGACTGGCCATGTCACTTTGGAACATGGCCAGGGACTTACAAATGGAACTACAAGCACAGTACTTGCCAGGCAAGGAAAACACGCTGGCAGACAACCTAAGCAGGAATATGACAGATCCACACGAATGGAAATTGCATCCAAAAGTTTTCACAGAAATAATCCAAGAATGGGGAAGGCCAGACATAGATCTCTTTGCCTCCCACAAGAATCATCAATTGACAATTCTGCTCAAGGATCTTCCATCCAAAGGCCTGGAGAGTGGACGCTCTTTCTTTCAGTTGGACATCAATGACAGTTTATGCCTTCCCTCCTCTTCCTCTGCTGCCCAAAGTTCTATTAAAGACCAAAGCAGACAGACCAAAGATGAATTCTCATTGCTCCGGACTGGCCAAGACAACACTGGTACCCACTCCTGAGGAGCCTGACGCAATCCCCACCATGGGCCCTGCCTCTAATGCCTCTCCTCCTTTCTCAGCACAATTTCAAAACTCTTCACAGCCAGCTAAAAACACTCAATCTAGCCGCATGGAAGATTCCTTAGCATCTCAACAGGCCCTACTCTCCAAGGAGGTGCAGGATGTCATTTTGGAGGCCAGAAGGCCATCAACTAGAAAAGCTTACTCCGCAAAATGGAAACGTTTTTGTGTCTGGAATGAGAAAAAGGGCCAGGATCCTGGAAAACTGATTTTACCTCAAATACTACAATATTTGACTGAACTGCTAAGCAGTGGACTTTTTCTCCTCCATCAAAATAAATGCCTCCGCCATTTCTGCAGAATACAACACTGATCCACCTTTATTCTCTCACCCTCTCTTAAGACAGTTCCTCAGAGGGGCTAAGAATTTAAGGCCTCCAAGGAAACAACCAATACCTACTTGGGATCTTAATTTCATTCTGGAAAAATTGGCATTGCCTCCCTTTGAGCCAGCTGCCTCCTCAGATTTGCAATATTTGTCCTGGAAAACAGCTTTCCTTCTGGCTATCACCTCAGCTCGTAGAGTTTCAGAACTACAGGCTCTCATGGCTGTTCAGCCTTTTATCATCTTCCATCAGGACAGAGTTTCCTTACGTACCAACCCGTCCTTTATGCCTAAAGTGGTATCCAGGGTAGCTTTAAATCAGGCCATACATTTACCTACTTTTTATCCTAATCCTCAAAACAAAGGGGAGAGATTACTACATTCCTTGGACATCCACAGACAGCTGCGTTATTATTTGGACAGAACAAAGCCTTTCAGAAAATCAGAACAGCTCTTTGTGGCCTATGCGGTAGGAGCGCAAGGGAAGCCAATTTCCAAACAGACAATCTCAAAATGGATAGCCCACTGCATACGCTTTTGCTATTCCTTTCATGGCAAAACTGTTCCTACAGGCATTAGAACTCATTCCACCAGGGCCACAGCCTTCCTCAGAAGAGTTCCTACCAAGGATATTTTGGAAGCAGCCACTAGGAGTTCTGTGCATACCTTCTCCAAGCACTACATCCTACCATTATACTCCAAATCTAGAGCAGGCTTTGCCACTGCAGTCTTGCAGGGCATTTTGGCTCCTCCTAGTTCCAACTAGTGCCTACCACCCGTTTCTTAGCTTTGGGATTCTACCCATCTGTTATGACTGCAGCTGTATGCACGATGAACATAGTACAGTTTTGTACCTACCATAAATGTAGATGTTCGAGTGCTAATACAGCTGCAGTCCAGGTTTCCCTCCCTCCTTCCCCTCTTGGGACAGGCCTATAGGCTAACACATCCTCATACAACTTGATTGGGGTTTTCATTTATGATGTATTTGCTTGCAACTACTGTATTTTGATTATATAGCACTGCATTATCACACAAATTTATTATTGCCTTCCTTCTGGGGGCACCTGACGTCTGGGGCAAGAAAAACTGAAGAAAATGGCGTTGGCTGGTTCCTTTATACCCCTGTCGCACTGATGTCAGGGAAGAAGCGACGACGACCGACGCCGGACCTAGACTTTGGAATTTGGCCAACCGAGGACCTGCCTGACGGCAGGATAACCCATCTGTTATGACTGCAGCTGTATTAGCACTCGAACATCTACATTTATGGTAGGTACAAAACTGTACTTTCCTGTTGCAGAACGTGTCTTACCTTCCACTTGCATTCCTGATGATGTTCCTGATATCCTCAAAGTTGAACATTCAGCAGAGACGGCCCCATTTGCTATACCTACTTCTAATTTCTGTCTCACAATTTGGTCGTATTTCCAGACCTAGTGTAAAATGCACAGCAACCTGGACATAATTGTCTGCATGTGTTTAGTTCTGTATAATTGCATGACAAAGAATTTTGTATTAATTGCATGTCAATTAATTTCGTCAATATTGCATGACTCATTTCTCAAAGTGGGAGGATGTGGAATAGTGTGTGTGTTGTACCTTTAAGAAGCATTTCAAGGTCAGGATGTGAAGTTAATTATCAAACACATGCGAGCTTCAATGCCATTTCAAGAGTGCCGCCAGAGAAGTATGTATTAGTTTAATAGTTAATTATTTTACTTAAGTCAAAGTTAGTAAGCCTCAATCCTGATGTGTTTGTACATAATAAAGCTGCTTGAACAGAACCAGCATAGGCTCGTCTATTTTATCTTGACTGGATGAGCAGCAGACCGTATACTGAAAAGCATAATGTGGCAAGACTGTTGCACTGAGAATTGTGCAAACATTATGGTATTGAACTGGCTGAAAAGTAATGGAAACATGAGGCACAAAGCATCATCGAAAAGGGATCACCCATTACCAACAGTTCAAAAGATAGATGCTAGAAAACCGGATGTAGTGGTCCATGAAAAGAAGACAAAAGTAGCATTGATCATTGAAATTGCCACACCCAGTGACTACAATCTCTTGCATACAGAGGGGGACAAACTCATAAAATATCAGGATGTGCTGGCAGAAACTGGATCAGTGTGGAAGAAAGATAACCAGACAGTTCCAATAGTAGTAAGGGCAGTGGGTTTTCTACAGGCGTATTTAGGTATGTCACAAATACATGTAATCCCATATGAATTGTAGGAGGAGTCATTACTGGTAGGTGCTGTGAAAAGCACTTTTGGCTGACATCAAAGATTGAAGCAATACTAATTTCATGAACTTTAATCGTACTTTGACTTGGGAATGAGGTCCATTCCTGTCATGGTATTAGAAACCCAAAATATATGGAGAAATTAAAGACTACAAATACCATATCCAGAAAGTCTTACCTAGGGAAATGGAAAAGGTTTTCTTTTTAGTGCCGGTTTAGGGACTTTGACCCTAGAAAAGCTAAGGTGAAATTAGTCATGGAAAACAACTCTGCCTTAGTCAACACATCTAAGTTTGTTTCTGCTATTTAAGCTTGTCTACCTTTCAACTTTTTATATTCCAGACTCAATTAAACAATTCCTGAGGAGAGTCATCCACCTTGGACTGCCAGAAAACACTTGGCTCCACCATGGGTCTTCAGATGTGTGCTAGGTAAGTTTAAGGATGCCACCCTAACCCTAGAGGGAAAAAACTCGTCACCCTTTGAGCCCCATTTCCTCTCTAGAAGATACTTTGGATAAGTAATGTCTGCTAGAAGTTTCAGAATTGCAATCCTATAATGTGCAGAGCCTTTTCAGGTGTTCCATCAGTGTAGAGTGGGATTATGAACTAATTCTTCCTTTATGCCTAAAGTGGTTACTGAATTGACCTTAAACTAGTTCCCCAGTATTTTTTCCCAGCCTCAAAACCTAGAAAATAAGACCCTGCATATCCTTGGTTGTGCATAGACAGCTGGGATTCTACCTACACAGAAAAAAAAAGAATTGGGAAGAAGCTGATGTGCTGTGTCTGTTTTGCGAAAAGTAAAGAGAGGGTAAACCCATTAACAAACCCTTTCTGACTAGCTAAGGCACTGCATTATCTTAGGGTTATCAGCACTGTAATTAACAAGTCTTGGGCCACATTACAGCACATTTCAACTCAGGTTAATATCTGCCAGCACAGCCTAGCTTAGCAGTCTCCACTCAGGCCATTTTGGAAGCAGCTGCTTTGTCCTTTGTACAAACATTTTCAGAACATTACAACTTTGGGGCTGCATTGGTAACTAGGGCATGATTTGCATCTGCTGTCCTGCAAGGTTTGATTTTCAGATAGTTTATCCACCTCCCTAGTTCTTAATGCTTTGGAAATCTTCCCAGAAGTCTACTGCAACTGTGAGTACTGCAGTGAATAATAGTGCAGCTTTGTTAAACGTTTACATGAAATTTGGAGGGTTGAAGTAGTTTCACTATTGCAGTCTGAGCTCCTTTCCTGCATCCCCTTTCTTGTTTTTACTGTTTTATTTTCTCTGGGGTTAGGGTGACATCCTTAACTTACAACCCCCCCCCAACCACCATGTCGGATCCTAATTCCTTGGTTTCATAGGAGCCACCTTGGGGTGTTGAGATTGAGACACCTTTGGGATGGCCAGTGGTGGAGGTTCCAAGTGGTCCACCATGCTGTGGGCTTCTCCCCTGGATCTGCATGGATAAGAGAGAGATTCAAAGATGGTGCTGGCCTTTTCATCATCATTTGTCAAAAAAGTCTATTACTAAAGTGAGTAATCTCCCTAGGTGCAAGAAGCATATAATTCACACGTAGTGTAATAACTTGTCTTTTTTGCATGGGTTCAAAACACAATGTGCCAAATTGTTAATTTTATTTTAATAAATTGTCCCTGATCTGCTTTATTTATCCAGATTGCCATTAAGTGCAGGGTCTAACATCTCCAGAAATTTTTATCACTAAAGAAGACATGAGTTTGGTCCTTGTTTGCTTCCTCCAACTATGTGAAGCAGAAAAAGGAGTTGTTTTTGGAGAACCACTTGAATGACAAGAGAGGACAAATGGTGGATGATAATGCCCCAACATCCCATACTTCATTAGTCTCAGAGATACTGGTGTCAGTGTGGTGCCTTTGCAGCCTATATATCTGTTTTTGCCAAGGATTCTGCTGCAACCCATCAGGAGGCCACAATGCCTTTGGAATGTAGCATATCCTCATGAGCTGAAACCTCAATGCCTCAGGATCTGATGCCTAGATCATCACCAGCGAGTGGTGGGCGTCATCCATCTTCCATGCTGTTTGTGCAAGAGTAAGGCCAGAGGAGATAGAATAGAGGTTTGTGGCCTCTACTCTTGTACCAATGCCTCCAAGGCAGACTGCACTGCAAACAGAGGGCCAAGACGCCTAAGAAGACATTTGTCTGTTAGATTCTCTCAGCCTGAGTGGGCCTCAAATCTATTTTCCCATCTAGGCTCCCTCACAGGATCTCTTTTTAGTTGGTTTGGCACTTCACTGATGATTTTGAAATCCAGACATCAGTTCTCTGAAGAGTATGTAGTGTCAGAAGTGCAGTCTACTAAAAGAAGAAGAGCCTTCTGTAGAGAAGGACTTTGGCTACCTCTTCCTCAGAGATGAAATAATTGGCTGATGGTAACAAAATATCTCCAACCTCTTTCCAGCAGTCTGGCAGTGAGGACACCTTTTCCTCTGATTCACCATCTGATTATCTTATTGGGGAATACTTTGTGCAGGATGAAGACCTCCAAGTAGGAAGCTAAGGAATACTTTCTTTAACAGCTCATGAATGTAGGGAATGTATGGACCTGTTAAATCATACTGTCTGGCCATTCCACCAGTTCTTGAAGTCCTGGATGATGAATTTTAGCACTGCCGTTTTACAACCCGGTTTCTAGACCCCCACCCCCACTCCAGGAATCCATAGTATTTTTATAGGGTTCCTAACTTCCACAAGCACCTGTACAAGAACCCAGCTGCTGATCCAGCAGTGGGGTCCATTGGTGCCAGCAAGGGATCAAATGTGGTTTTACCCAGGAATCCCCTTCCTAATGAAGGGAACAGTAGAATACTCAACTGCTTTGGGGAAAAAGACGTGCACCTCTGCTCTCTTTGCTGTTGGGGTCCTGAACTGCCAGCTTCACATGTTAAAGTTCCAGGAATCTCTCAGAGTTGAGATGGTAACGTAGAGTGGATAGAAGATAAAGGCATCGGAAGGGAGATGCTTGATTTATGTAACCTCAGTGCTTAGTTTGTCAGGCATTCCATTAAATGAGAGTACAAAGCAGTAGATGTGTCCTGCAGGACAGCTGCTGCTGGAGCTACAGGTTAATAGACATACCCAGCTGAGAACTTAACCCCTTCCAGAGCATGTGAAAGCAGAGCTCTCTTGATACCTCATTGGGTAGAGAGCTTATCTTTGGACCCTCAGCAGAGAAGGTGTTTAAGTAGCTGGAGGAAAAAGAGAAAACTGTTTAGTCAATTGAAGACCTTTTCATACCCAATCTCCAAAGTATATCAGAAACTATCCTAGTAAAGACTAGTCCTTCTGCCCTAAGTAAGAGAAGACAAAATGTCAAAAGAGAAATAAGGGTAGCTACAGAAAACTGGCAAGCTGACCAGAGGAAGTAATGGAGGGCCATCAAGGCCACTGAATTCAGAGGGAGCAACAATGGCTTAGTGCTTTGCCCCTCAACCCTCTTGTAGTAGTTTTACCCCCCCCCCATGTTTTGTCCACCTCCTTCAAAGATAGGATGCATGCTGTCTTTCTTTGTGAAGCAGTGAGAAGCCATCACTCAGGGCAGATGGGTATTGCAGGTAATAAAAACAGGATCATATGCTTTCAGAAGAAACTAATTCTTTTAGCATTCCTTTTCTTCCCAAAGGCCCACAGCACCTCATGCCTCCACATATGAAAGGCTAATTTAGCCAAGAAACTTTGGAGAGGTTCCATGGAGAAAAAAAGAGTGGGTTGTACTCTAGACTGTTTTTAGTTCCAGGGAAAAAACTAACTTGTAGACCCATTTTAGTCCTCCCAAGACTGAACAGGTTCTCGAGACTTCCAGAGTTCAGTTCTGTAAAAATCTATCTTTCACAGGTCATCATGGTGCCCTTGAACATAAAGGGCACATAGCTGTACACTTGTGTTGCCAAGAGGGTTCTCATTTCTAGTTCATCTCTTTACCAGTTTACATTGTCTACTGCAGTTAGGATGTTTATTTTTTGCAGGGCAAAGATTCACATCTGCCCTTTTCTGGACAACTGCCTCCTTCAGGCTCTGTGACCGGAGGAGCTCCCTGATGCTCTGCAGACCATAATCAATTTCCAACCTCTTTGATTTTTTTTTATTTGTTATTCTTCTAAAGTCCCAGTCATTCCCTACAAGGAGTGTTTTATTTGTAGGGATACTGCCTGATGCAGAAGAGGTGAAACCATCCCTTTCAGAGGGCATGATACTTTGCGCACAGTACTTTGGTAGACTTACAAATCTTGAGACTGATTCCTGTGTGGGAGTTCAGTCCCAGTGTTAATGGCCTCTTGTATATGGATAGTATTTCCTTGCAGGTACTTCATATGAGTATGCTGCAGTGGTACCTCTAAAACAGATGGACGCATGGTCACTTTTTGCAGTTTCTCATTAATCTTCATCAAGAAGCAACTCCCATGGAGGCTAGAGCAACTTTCCTTAAACCTCTAGGAACTCTACAAAATACAGCCAAGTTCTCATACCTTCACATCAGATTTCTCAAATGTGGCTTGAGGGGGGATATACGAGATCTAGTAGTACATGGGACTTGTGATAGAATATTCAGAACAGTTATCAACATGAATGAAATGATGTCGGTGATGATCACTACCAAATTCATCAAATGCATATCTTAAGAGACCTTAGCAAGTCTATACAGTACTGTAGTGATGGGGTATACCAACGGGCAAGTAAAGATGTAATCTTATGTTCTCTGCAGACATTGAAGTTAGCCCAGGAGTCTGATGCGACTCTTAAAACATTGTACATGCTTTCACGGGAGAATTCGTTGGCAGACCATCTGATAAGAACACAGATCGTGTCCAGCGAATGAATGTTAAACAGGGATTTGTTTTTGCGGGTCTACTTTTAAAGCTCAAAGTTTCAAAACTTGGAATTTCTTATGGTCGAGACCATATGACCTAAGTTTTGAAACTTCGAAAGAAAGTAAAAACAATTTTTTTTTACGTTGTTGCAAAGGACAAGTCCCCCTGCACCCCCCACATGGGGAGGGGGGCCTGCGCTTCCTACACCCCCCTGCTAATTAAATATATCAACTCCGAGGTCACACTACAGGGAGGAAAATGGTAAATTTTCCGTTTCAAGCTGTACAGTGATCACCATTTAAACAGTTCAAGACCATAAGATCGAAGTTTTGAAATTTCGAGCTTTAAAAGTAGACCTATTCTTGCATATAGTCTACAAGTGAGTTGTGGCAAAAGTAGACCTTTTTGCTTCTCTAGAAAATGGGCAACTGTTCAAATATTGCACCAGGGTACCAGTATAAGAGGTATGGACAAGAGATACCATGTTCTTCATGTTTCACTTTTGCAGTTATTACATTTGGGTAATCTACTGGCAGGTTGCTCTGTCGGCCTGAATTCCAAAGTCTTGGGTCCTGCGTCGGTTGCTGTCTTCTCTTCCATGACGTCAGGTCGTCAGGAGTATAAAACATGGAGCAGACGCCATTTTCTATAGTCTTTCTTGCCGCGCTGTGCCCGAAGCAGAAGCATTTCGCAATTGCCGGTCGGCCGACTACTGAAATATTCGAGTTTGAGTTTCAGAACCGAAGTCTTCACTAAAGCTAAGTACCTCGTTGGTGAAACTTTTTTTCTTGCTTTTTACCAATGTCAGAAAAAGTTAATAGTTGTATTACTTGTGGGAAGCAAATACCTCATAAGAACTTCCATTTATACTGTATTCCTTGCCTAGGCCCTGATCACAACGTGCCTGGCTGTCGGTTTCAAT